>NW_018128062.1:417002-451040 GCF_001952655.1 Monopterus albus | reverse complement strand
CATGTCTACAGCCAACACAAATGAAGATGTTGACACTTGGGGTGATTACCTGTTAATAATGCTCAGTGGGCATTGTTAAGAAGCAGGGTTTGCATTGCTCCAAACCAATTAACCATGACTCAAGAACTTTCCTTAAACAGTGGGGAACTGTCAGGAAAACAAAGCTAAGAATGTAAGAGCAAAACATGAGCAAAACATGGATTGACACAGGAGTTATGCTTCGAGTTGGCGACGGACAACACACAATTATATGTTGCCAGTACATTTTCAACCTTCAGAAGTGACTGGATGTTTCTTTCCTGCCCCATCACCACTGGAGGTTGGAAATATGCAGAGGTCATATAGACTACAGTGTGTGTGCATGAGAGGAGGATATCTCATAACAGAATGCATTATTTGACTGTTTTTTCAGTGAATGCCAGACGTATTGTGAATGCAAGTTTGTATTTGATACACTCAGAGGGCAGACTTCCTGGGGGAAGAAACATATGACAGCGTTTTATTTTAAAATGAAAAAGTTCGGTTGAATGGGGAAAAAACTGAGGAAAAAAAGAATGCATCACAGTTTCAACAAAATTACCTTTTCTTTGATGGTCACTTTGGTTGTGAGACTTCTACCTGTACCTGTTGTTGTATGAAGAGAGGTCTTTAGAAATTCACACTCAAAAGAATCAGTATGGCTTTAAATGAATGTATTACTCAGCACTGATATCACAAAAAATGCAAAACCTTGCATAAAGATAAAAAGGCATTCACAGTATCTTCTCCAGTGCCGTCAGTTGTAGCATTATAATAGGATCATGTCTCATTTCAGGGTTTTGCATACATGTAGTTAATAACAGACTGTGTGAAGATCCAGAGGCTAGAGTCAGACCAATCTGTCATGCCAGTGTTTTCCTCTTGTAGCACCTCTTCTTGTTATATGTAATAGCCAGTTGTAGTCTCACTATGATGCAGGGATCCAATTATTGAAACAATGAAAACAATACAGTAAAGCTTTAGATTAGACCCTACAAACCGCAGTGTAACTGCGTTGTACATATGTTGTACCAACATACCTAATGGGTTGTGGTCGGTACATGAGAATGAGTAGAAGGAACAAGGAGGTAACAATTTTGCATTTGGGGATGGCCTATATATATACTGTAAAAATTATATTTTAAGTACTTTTTAAATCACCCATATATTAGAATATAACATGGAACAGACCAATGTCCTGTCACAATAGCTAATGTATGTCAGGAAAAAAAGAGCCAAACTACATCCAGCATTTTTATACAATTAATTGTGCCACAGAACATTAAACTTTATAATATACTGAATCCCACTGTGCACACACCTGACTACAAAAGAGATTCTGCATGCGAAGGAGGCTGCACTATACCAACGCAAACCTGGAAGCTATAAAACATTTGGCTTATGGGCTCTGTGAGAAATTTACATTTAACTGAATGGGCACTATCCTTGAGTCCAGTTTCCTTAATAATACATCAGTGAAGTCTAGTCTTAAGTATCTGCAATATGTTTTTTTCATGCTAAAAGTTCCATTTATTTATTGCAAATATTTTTCTAATTAAATTTTAATTATTCTTTGTTTAATGGTGTTCATTATTCTTTGTTTATTTATTCATTATAGTTATTTTTTGGAATAAATAACGCTGCATATTACAGTCCAGACTATAATAAGGGTTCATTCACAAACATTTTCACTGCTTCATCCTGATGGTAGTGTTGCTAAAAACCTAATTTTCTTAATTCTTCACACATGCTTTTCAACAAAAATTGAAAACAGTTACATGTCACTATTTTTATACTGTATGTTCAAGATCAAACAGAAGAGAATATGAGCCAACGACATGACAGATTCTTCTCCAACATCGGTTTTGGTGGTAGATGGATAACCTGTAAATATTATTGATATAGTGTACATACTAAGTAATTACACTATAATTTGTGGGCTGCCACATAAAGTCTTATCATCAAACCAGTACATATCCAACACCCTATATTAATTTAAAGTTCACGTCAGCATGTGTAAGTTCTTTTACTTTAGCATGAATCAGGCCACAGGAAAAAGCAAAACAAACCAGACCAGAACAAAAGGGATTTTTTAAAACCCAACATGATAGTCCTGCAAAATGTAAATATTATAGTGATAAAATTTCCTTCCAGTTTAATACCGTGCCAATTCACCATAAAAGCCCTTTTATTAATCCACTTTATAAACCTGTATAATCCATTACTAAAGGTCTTTCGCATTTAAAGGATAGAATATTTTGCCAATAATATCCCTATTTAATTCTAACAAAAATATATTCGACACTGATGATTTATCCTCAGCCAAAACAAGTATTTATATCCAAAGATGGTTTTAAATATTTGTGTCACCATGACACCTTAACAAAAGCAATTACAACAAAGAATGAAGATGTCTTGATTTTTCACAAATCTTTTCTTTGACACTGGCTTTAATAAGCATCTTCTAGCCACTGTTTTATTTTTAAACTTGCCTTTTTGTCACTCACACACAAAAACGTTTTTTTTGGTGTGCAACAAAACAACCACCACCTGTGGTATGCAATGAATAATATGATATTCAAAGTAAAGTGATGTCCTGTATGTCCTAATATCTTGGTGATGAAAATAGATTTGTTTGTGAAGCTTGAATTGCCAAAATGACAACAAAGAAAAAGTTTCTCTTTCAACAGCAAGTTCTACGATGTAATGGCTACAGTAACTGCAGACAAGGACAAGACCATATTTCTTCCATTTTTATGTCTGTCTTTTCCCCTTCAGGCTGTCAGCATAACCATTCTTCTGACCTTCAGATTATTATTCTTGAGTCCCAGTCAGACTGGGAAATTCGAGGAGGGGGGCAGTGAAAGAGGAATATTCTCCCCTCCCTCAGCAACTAGCCTTGATGTGCCTTGAGCGAGACACAGTCCTAAAATTACTCCACTTGAGCAGCTCAGAAAACTTTGCTTGTACTTGGCAGCTCCCAGTTGAGGAAATGTGTGGCAGGTTCAGATTTTATTCAACCTTTAAAGACGGAGTAAAAAACAAAATACACAACTGTATGCACACACAAAACCACAAGCTCCCACTCAGACATCTGCATGCGCACACGCACACACAGGGTGTGTTGCCCTCTTCATACTATTCCTGTGCATGACACTGAATTAAATGGAATCTTTAATGGACTTCAAGGGTCATCGGTGGCTGGCTGGACGCGATAGCATCAATACTGCAGCTATGACACCACTGGGACGACTGGGGCGGCAGTGGAATCTGACTGGGTTAATCTGCCCGCAGGATTGACGCTATCAGCAGACTCATCTCTGCTGTGAATGAGATCCCTCTCACGACCTTCACCAGATCCTTATCACACTGGGACAAAAACCGAGTGTGTATTTGAGGCAGCCAAGTGTAAGTGAATGTAAAGCTGTGGCTGTGTGTGAGCTGTGAGGAAGGCTGTCAAATGCTTTTTAATGTGTATCATTGTGCGAGGCCATAGTATGAATGCTGTATTTACCCTCTATGCTTAATTGCCTTATTTCTACCACCACAAGAAAACTTGTGATGCCCTGAGGCATCTTTTAAAAAAGAAATGCACAAGTCCTATTTTGGTGTTGGTTTTATTTGCTGAAGGTTTGAAAATAACTGTCTGACATTTCTGGAAAAACGCACATTCATCTTAAAGGAGATAAATAAAAAGAATGATATCTCTCAGGTTTGTATGGTAAATATGAAGCCAGAGCCAAGAGAAGGAGACGCATTAACCCTTTTAAATGACAGTTTTGTCCTTCAGATCACCTAATGAGGTTGGCCATAAAGGAGATATTCTCTGCAGAATAATATCGCAAAACTTAGGCAGAAAAAAATCGAAGTATCTGATAAAACGTAAACATTAAAAACAGAGACTTACGCACACAACAAAATGTAATACAAGATTAGGATAAAAATTTGATTAAACTGATAAAAGATCATGGCAAACAAAATATATGATGGAATAAAACATCTATAACACAACTGCAACCATGTACATGAGTACACAATTTAAATACAGCCTTAAATATCTAATCAAAAGTCAGGTTTTAAGTTTGCTTATTCAGCTGTTCTCAGATCTTCCAACAAACTATTCCAGTGGCTCAGAGCATAAAAACTAAAAGCCTGAGCATAAGTTTTTGTCATTCACTTTGGAACAACTAAAAGACTCAAAATGCCAGATGACCTGAGAGGTCATACTGGTTCATACAGTGGAAGCATGACAGGCAAACATTCTACTGCAAAATCATGAAGTGCTTTAGAAACAAGTAAAGCATGGCGTCACACTGTATACTGGTTGATTCCAACAAGTCCTCCAACCTATAGGACCCATAGGAGCATCTCCTCCAGTTGTAATACTACAGTAGTAGTGGAATTGCAACAACTCCACCGATATTAACAACAACGTCCATCATATTACCAAACTTCACAGACCTTTGTCATCATGAAAACAGACATAAAAATAATGGCTAGCTAGCAGGAAGCCAGCGGAACTCCGCTACCTTAAAAACATGTAAATATACAGTTATGATTATGAAACAGTAATGATTTCATTACACTTTGCCACACAAACTACTTGCCTATGTTTAGGAACAAAAACTGTTGCAAAACACAGGCCGCACCCTGGAACTGAACCCTATTCGCCATGTGTACCAAACCATTCACCTCAACCTGTTATGTATTAGTGTGGTGTGGACCCCAGTTGGGAGCCGGGAGCAGGAGGGGCACAGAAACCAGAAGACAGGTGGGCGAGCCGGCAGCAACCAGGAGGACCAGGATGACAGGTGAGTTGACGGACGAGTACACAGTCTCCCAACAAGACGGTTGAAGTTTCAAATCTCAGTGCCTGCAGTCCACATGTCAAAGTGTCCTTGGGCAAGACACTGAACCTCCCCCATTGCCCCTGATGGTTAGAGCCACCAGTTGAGTTGGCGCCGCAGATGGCTGCCTCGGTTCTGTACCGGAAACAAATTCCTTTTGTATAACATACTTGGCCAATAAAGGTGATTAATATTATTAAATGAGGCGTATGCAGATATAACTGGATTTATGGCAATATGAAGAAGTCTAAGAAGTCTTAAGAAATAAGACAGTGATTTTTAACAACAGGCTAAATGGAATTTGGCAGCATTTGATAAAGGACATTAAAAACACAGTGATGGTCTGAGAGAGCCAAATCAACAGCAGAAGAGATGATTATACTGAATGATATTACCAATGTGACCCAAGTTAGTTAGCACAGTGACATGTTTAAAATTGATACAAGCCAAACTATTTAAAAAGCCATTTGCTTTGGTATCTGTCTTATTATGAAAGTGTACTTTAAAATCACCAAATAAAATGAAGCTTTTTGAGTATTTAAAAACTAATGAGTCCATAGATAATTACTAACAACAGTGGCGGCTGTCAGTTGAAGATACAGCATTATATTCAAAGGCAGAAAAAGCTCAAGAAAAGAAAAGAAAAAGTCAACCTCTCTGCCCTTAACGGTTTCAGAATACATTCCAGCTCTTCCAATAACACCAACACAGAGAGATCAACCAAACTGATTTGTTTTTATGAAATAATACGCTGCATTGCTTTGGAGCAGAATGACATCTAAAATGAGAAAGCAACAACTGACAGAAAGCTAATTTAATCACTTCTACACACACAGACTCAGAATTATTGCACTTCCAGTAACATTATCTATTGGGCAATGTGCGATACAACACCTCCTGATTTTTTCATATTGTCTGTGAAAACTAAATTGATTTTTGTACTCACATCAATCATGAGCAATAGATGCAACCAAATTGTCCTGTGTCACACAAATCAGCCATGCAGGGCCTGTAGTGATGCTGTAATTATTGGATTTAGCACTGACAGGCGCTGCATTCCCGTTTACAGGAATTCAGGAGTGAGCACAGGTGGCTGCAATTTTTTGCATTACATTTTATGATTTTCAGTGGAGGCTTTTAGTGTGAAAAGACAGAAAGACAGTAAGAGAGCTAGTCAGGGATGAGAGAAGCTGCAGCTGGGGAAGAGGGAAATTGATATGTTAATCAGCAGCTCAACTGTTTAATCGTTGATGCAAATGGAATATCCAATTTGTGTTTTTGCTATTGTCTCGCAAACTACACTTGTCTCTATTTTATGCAACTACAATGGTTGATTAAATTATGCTTACAACCTGAAACAACCACAAACAAGAAAAATAAGCTCTTGTGGGGCAAACAATTTATGGCCTGGACACAGAATTAAATTGTCTGCTACAGTATAGTGTTACAGTTTCATTTTATAAATGATTTGCTATCATTTCAGTTTGCCTGCATGAGCCAGCCCATGTAATGTTTTGCTTTGTAAAATGGCATTCATAAGCTTAACTCTTCCCTAACATTCAAATATAAAAAAGACAGGGGAGGAACAGAGGAATGGAATGAAAACTCTGGCGTGATTCATTTGCAGGAGGATTTGGTAGAAAAATGGGATTTTGTTTCAAAATTGCACTCAGTAACTCGTTGTGTGCCTGTGGAATTGCAAAGCAGAATTCATTTTCAGAGGGGGGGAACACGAGACAATGGACTCCTCTTATTGGTGTGGGATGATCTGTCCTGCACATTAAACACAAAGAGCTGATAAGACCACATGACTCAGCTGTGTCGCCTTTTATCTCTGCTACCGAATCCATTATCTACCTTCTACAACACCATCTATGACAGAATGAGAAACTGAAGTAAGAAGAGGCTGGGAGGCAATATACAATAGGATTGATTTTTACGGACAGGGACCTGTAGTGTCCTCTGATGTGGCTGCATGTCTCAGGTCTCCAACTGTGGAATATTATCAAGCACACAGAATGTACTTTCCAACACAAGCGATGTAACCACAAATCTGTTGCAGTCCCCTCTCAAACTGCCCGTACTGTATCTGGCATAGACAATATGCTACCTGTATCTACAAAATCTCACGACACCAATGCAGAACATTATAAAAAAAAGGCTGTTAGTCATGCCTACTGGAGGCCATTGTGTCAGTAGGAAGAAGTGGGAGCAACATATAAATGGCAGAAATTAGGATCAGGCAAGAAAGAGTGAGTCAGGGTGCATGCTTTTAGCAAAGCTAATGGCATGACTCTAGGCAATGTTGATCTGTTGGTCAGTCCACCACTTTTAGTTCTCACTGAAATATCTTAAAAATATAATATGGATTACTATACAACTCTTGAAAGACAGCCATGGTCCATTATAACTCCTCCTTTAGCTCAAACCATCACTGTACCTAAATCCAGCCTCACAGAGACTGCAGACTCCCTATGTTAATGTCAATCAGTAGTTATACAGAGAGTAAAATCTAAGAAGCAACATTTCTTTTCATGGAGGATTTTGTATTTGTTTAACTTGACTTGAATACAAGAGAGGAGTAGCAATATGCAAATGCGTTCCCTGTCAAAGTTGAGAAATTGTTTCAGATGGCCCATCAGGGAGAGAGCTACCTTGGCTTCATTTACACTGACCCCACATATTGACTGAATTATAAATAAGGGGCCATTTGCCATTAAGAGTGCTGTGCTTATAGTTGTCTTGCTTTCCTTGCATCCAGTGCAGTGTAGTCTTTGAGAACTTTAATTCTAAATTCTGCCGCTATATGAAGGCACCCTTTATCTGGACCTGTTGTCAGGTCACTTCACCTGCTCAGTACACTGTGTGAAAAGGGAAAGAACAAAATGTGGATTTTCTGGTTTGTCTTTGTGATTAAAGAAGGGAAGCTGCAGTAGCAGCATATATTAAGTACAAATGTCCATAAGATATACTGTGGATGGTGCATAATATTTATTCTGAACAGCCTGAGAAGAGTTTTATCACAGTCCAACCTGTCCTCGCAGGTATTCTACTGAAGCTTGTTTCTTCCATAGATCATCATCACTGGCTATAATGTGATGGAATGGAATTAAGTGAATTATGATATATTGTGCATGTTTTATTCATGATGTTAAAGCTGTTATAATCAATTGTTTTATTATTAACAATGGATCAAACTGCTATGTGTAATGTAAAAGGGTTTCTTGAAGTGACGAAGCCCTGGAGAAGTAATACAACTCTTCAGTTTCCTCAGCTCTTCAGTGTTTTAGCATCTCTAACCTATTGTTTTGGATGCACAGCCTCCACCTTTGTTTTGTTCAGTCTCAGTTCTGTGTCTGCTCGTGGAAAGGCAACAGTTTGCTATGTTGGCAAATCACCCTTAAAAAGGTGATATGTGTTTACAGCTTGTTATTTAAGATGGCGCTGACAACTATGGCCGCCTTGTGTACTCACGCTCTCTTGTGTTTGTCGTTTTTCTTTGTTTTCTTGGTCTTTTGCAACCCATCCCGGATTACTTTCACCAGAGATGAACTGTTAAATATCAGACAACTCACACCAAACCACCCTTCTCTGACTTTCTTGAACGAAGAATGCTGTGTGGACATTCTGATCGGTTGTGCAGCTGCAATCTACGGGACATGTAGAAAGGTAGGTAGGAGGAACTTTATTGATTCCACAGTGGGGAAATTCCAGTGTTCCAGCAGCAGTAAGGGACAAAAACAACAGAGAGCAAGCAACAAGACACCATAAGAACAGATACCACACACTGATCTTGATAGACAAATTCAGAAAGCACGGGAAGAAAAAAAAACAAAACAAAAGAGGACAGCGCTACTGGAACTCGCTGCTGCTCTGTGCGGCGAGTCTTAAGAAAACAAATCGAGAGTACCCAAAAAACAAGACAGTACAAGCATTTAAGGGAAATCAGGAACAGATACCGCTCTCACTCAAATCACAGGCAGGGCAGTCTGTGGTCAGAGGGGGAGGGGTGGAAGTGTACGCATTCCTAGCATTAGCATATGGTATGGTCCAGAGTTTTATTGTTCTTTGTGTAGGAGGGTGGCAGAGAGGGGGAGGGAGGCATGGCATGGTTAGGGTCTCCGAGATGAGGATTAGGGCCTGCGGGTGCTGTGTCTGCCGAGACACCATGCACCTGCATGCAGCAGCAGAGCCAGCCTGGGGATCAGTGAAGAAGCATCACCACGGGCCACAGATCCTGGAGTCCTGGTGAAGCGCGTGCAGGACCTCTCCTCCTGTACACTCGCTGCAGCTCCACCAGCTCATCCATCTTGTTGGGAGGGGAGTGGACCGATGGTGAAATGGCTGTACCTCTGTTTCCTCCCCCAGCACCTTGCTCCAGTTCTGCAGACTCGCCCCTCTCGTCGCATCCCCGTGGGAATCCCCGGCAACTCACCACAAGGAAGCTGACTGTTGGCAAGCAGAGCAAACAGTCTGGGCCGTGAAACATGGGTCCCCCCAAGGCAGACTCGAGAGCTCGTAAAAAAGTACAAAACACAATGCAAACGCAATAAAACTTGTATCTCCGGTAGCCCAACTCCACAAAGGTTTACGGAAAAGAGATATGGCAAAAAGAAGCAAACACAGAAACCCAAGGAAACACACAAAAAAAAAAAACCCTGGTGAGGCAAGCGAGCAGGCGCCTTAGTTAGGCTATGATCAGCTGGCCCCCATCTTCACACTCATCTTCAACAGGTCACTGGAGCTGTGTGAAGTCCCCTCCTGCTTCAAATGCTCCACCATCATTCCAGTCCCCAAGAAAGCCCCCATCAGTGGACTGAACGACTACAGACCTGTCACCCTGACATCTGTAGTTATGAAGTCCTTTGAAAGACTGGTGTTGGTCCACCTGAAGGACATCGTGGACCCCCTGCTAGACCCCCTGCAGTTCGCCTACCGGGCAAACAAGTCAGTGGACGATGCAGTTAACATGGCACTGCATTACATCTGCATTACATCTTTTTTAATCTCTTTTCCTAATGCACATTCCCTTGCCTGTACTATACCAGAGTCAAATTCCTCATGTGTAAAGCCAGTTCTGTTAGTGTTCTCAAAAAGTCAAAATGCAGTTAATTCAGCAAATTCACTATTTCTCTATATTAATGTGTAACACGTGTAAATTTTTATTTTTTTTTTTGCTTTAACAGGCACAGCAATATTTTGATGGTGCAGTGGGGCTGGGCTTCACAGGCATACTGCTTTAAGTGGCCATTTCTGAGCATATTTGTATGGGGAGGTTGTAAGTGTGGATCCTCACTGTAGCTGGAACAATGACTGGCTCAGGGATGCAATACTCACTGATAATACACGATAGTATATAATGTATGTGCTTTCAGGTTGCTCTTAGACAAATACAAAATAAAAAAAAATGCTGGCTAATATTATTTTACTATAAAAAAAAAATCTCAGAAAACAAATGCAAGCATATCCAGACAGATGCACATAACCATGCACTCAAACATACACACAAACACAGCCATCATCCCGAAAGTAAGAGGAGTGCTGGTATCATTTTCAGGAGGATAAACAATGTTAGTGAGAATACTAATCTTGGTGTACTAGCTCAAAGCATCTCCACTATTGCCATGGTATAAATAGCATAATTAGCCACGGGAGGAAGCACAAATACCACTTATCTCACTAACCGCTGCACAGCGTTCCTCGCTCCTCACGCACATTTCTACATCTGATTCATCATCCCTTGCTGTGCCTTTACAGCAAGGATGTACTGTATTGTGGTGTTAGGAATGCAGGGAGAAGATAGGGGAGATCTGCCAATTTACATTAAACAATATCATTTACAGGCTCTGGAAGCTGGGATGCTCATACCCGAAGGGAGTGTGAGGATGAGCTAATGTGGGAGGACACATATACTGGTGACAGCATGCAGACTCTCTAAAAACACACATACAAGCAGCAGAAGGTGCTGTTGAAAGCCCAGTGAGTCCTGTATCAGAGGTCACTGAGCCAGATGTTGTCCATTGATGCAGAAAGGAACAGCGGGACATTCAGTACAGTAAGCCAGTAAATCTCATCCAGAGGACAAAGGAGTGAGCTGTGACGTTTTGCTCAAATATAAAACCATACTGGTTATATTTTTTTTTAAATCAAACATTATAAGGATGAAGTTGTTCAAAATTTTAATTGATAGTCTTCTCATGAAATCAGATCCGATTTTGGTCAGCATTTTTTCAGCAATAGTCATTTAAGTGCCCTCTATAGCGTTCTAATTTTTTGTGGCAGAGTCCACCATTTACACCATGGATTCAAAATGCTTTCACATAAATTCATTCATTCATTCATGTATCTTCCATACCGCTCAGTCCCAAACGGGGTGACGGGGGGGCTGAAGCCAATCCCAGCCGGCATCGGGCAAAAGGCAGGCTACACCCTGGACAGGTCGCTTTCACATAAATGATTCACAAAAAAATTTGTTTTTACTCTTTTAATCTTATCTCATTTATATCATCCTAAATCTTTACCAGAGCTGTATCAAAATCAGAACCATCATATTAAGTTACTGCTGACCTAAATTTTCCTGCTGCCAGTGCTTCACCTTAAACGCTTTGTGGATTGCAAAGTGGCTTTTATTGTAAAGGAGCCACAGGAATTATAGTGTATTGTTACCAGGGATGGAAGTAGTACTCAGATCCCTTATTTAAGCAAAAGTAACAATACCACAGAGTAAAAGTACTCTGTTACAAGTAAAAGTCCTGCAAAATGTTACTTAAGTAAAAAAAAAACCAAATGTATTAGCATGTATCAAAACATAAAACATAAGTACTCATTATGCAGAATGGCACAGTTAACAATAAAGAGCCCACGGCATGCTTTTCCTTGTTTTTTGACTTATCTACAATGTTACAATGGTGAATTATTATCTTAGACGTGACCTAAATCACAAAAAATGAGGTGTATGTATGTTCTAGTACTTCTATGCAGAAGCACCTCGGTTTATACATGTCTCGCAAACTCTCACTTGTGAGACTTTTTTCTAACAAAATTAAGTATCCTTCAGAAAAAAGAGGAGATTGGATATCGGTCTATAATTAGCCAGAACACCTGGGTCCAGAGTAGGTTAAATTACAGCAAGTATAAACTTTATTGTCAAGTATTAATCAAAAATACAAGGAATTTGACTCCAGCCCAATGCATCACGTTTCCAGCCTAAAAGCATCACCGGCATTTTACCACCTTTGAATTCATACAATTACTGTATCAAGTGATTAAAGATAAAGTATTTTAAAATATGTACTGTAATATTTCTTGATTTTCTTGACTTGGAAACAAGTAGCACAATAGACTACTACTAGATTGTGGCCTCTGCAAAAAAACATTTTGGGTAACCCACGCCAAAACTATTCTATCATTATAAAAAAAAAGAAAACATGGCAACAACACTTAAAACACCTTATTTGAAACCTCATTTTTTTAAACTACTGGGTGTTAAGGATCCAAGCTTTAACAGTTATCTAACTTCAGTGTCTGAATAGCTCATCATTTTGATAAAATGATTGTGACTCCTGGAAGCACATGATATTTCAGTATCAAATGTATGATTCATCTGGGAACTCATGACTGGGACCACAGTGTCCCTGTCCTGTCACCTCAGTGAGGATTGGGAGCTGACTTACAGCTCACTAACAGGCACTCAGGGTTATGACTAAGAGCGAGGTACTACTCACGCTCTCACCTCCTTGAAGAGCACTCTAGCTCTAGAGTGGTGGCCCACTTTGATGGGATGAGTCGGGACAAGATTTATAAGGGCAGGTGGGAGAGTTGTTAGACAGCAAAGCACTGTATGATATATGTCTGCTGGGTGCTGAACCTTGATACTTTAATTTTTAAAACTAAAACAAAATATGCCCATAGCATTAAAGCATCAAGAAAAGTACTGAACATTCAAACTGGATATCTGGTCAGACATGGAACCTCATGCATTTCCCATTTACTAGCAATAATATTAAAGAAGCTCATTTCAAATTCATTCATCAGCATCATCTCACAGTCAGACGGCACAAGCCTGCTACGGAAAACTCCTCAAAACATCCGAGATGTTAAACAGCGAGATGAAACTTTTCTATGGAGGATGAGAAATCAGTAAATAACATCACAAAATTCATGCCAGCTATTTATGTATTTACTGTATAGTTACCTTTTTGCCAAATCAAAACTTAAAAAGTGAGTATTTTTCATGTAATACTTTGGAACAAAATGTATTTTGATGCATTAGACAAGACAAAGCTAATTCAACTTTTAATTTATTTCAGCATCAAATTAATTTTTTTCCCCTAATGAAGCTGTCATTGGCAAAAAATAAATTAATATGGACACACATAGGATTTTGGTTACCTTTATGTTGTATTTGGAAAATTCAAAAAAAAAAAAGGTAAATTTATTTTATAAGAAATGTTTTATGGATTTTTGTAAAGACTAGTTTTGGCTTATGTATAGAACTGAATTTTATTTTATTTTTGCTGTTAGTTACAAATACTTTTGTTTATTCATTTATTTTCTCTTTTGTTTGTATACATTTTGACCAGGGGTGGCTGGAATGATGAAATGTGTAGACTGCTTTGTTTGTGGTATCTACTGTTTGATGAAATGTTAAATAACAAAGAAATTTATGAGAAAAATTATTTGTAACCTTACTGACTTTGCACAAATAGCTCAGAATTAAAATTGAACTTCTTGCTAAATTCAGAACACTTCATTTAGGAACTGTTCTTATACAGCTCCTTGTATTTGTACATTTAACCTGGACACATTTGGTTAAATGAAACAAAACCAATCTTCTACAGCAACGATAAGCAGAGCATACAATTGCAAACAATTTGTTAACTCACACTATACATTCCAATCGTCCCGACTCATAGCCGGAATCCACCACTTAACTGCCTACTCTACATTCACACAGTCAGGCACAACGTGGGTGCTCACACAGGATGTTTAAACAGAACCCTGGAGCAGGTGTGTTCACTGACAACTTCAGTAAAGCTGAGGTCAGCCAAAAGAAAAACAGCCTCATCTTTAGCACTTTTACTTTGTACAGCTGAACAGTGGTAATCTGCTGTCGGTATTTCTCCTGTTGCTGCAGATCATGACAATGTTTTGATCACACATCGTGCAGTGTGGTGCTGCCAGAGCTGGTTTATAAATATATTATATGTAGTTTATGGCATTGTTTCAGTTGATTCTCTCCAGAAAATGTGATATCTCATATATGCCATATTGCTACTGTCTTTATACTCACGCAAGTGCACTGAACTAACTTCGGACTGTGGATCTGCAGCACAGCTGACCAGATTTCTGACATGCCAGGAATCCATTCAAGCAGTCGGGAGCTAGATTTGGAGTCGGGAGCCTAAATCCAGCCCGATTCTAAAACTAGACAGGCGCAATTGAATCGGGTCTAAAATCAGGCTGAATCCGAACAGTGTCTGCTCGGCTTTAGTGGCTCTGTGAGTCTGTAGTTTGCCAGATCAAAGTTCTGAGTTCAAGGTTAACATCATTTTACTAACATGCTCACAATGACATATTGAGTAGAGCAGGAAATATTTTGCTTCATCACCATGCTTAGCACATCAGAATGCTAGCATTGCTTAAGTTGCACTAATGCAGTTATCTACAGATCAGTGTTGTTGGAGTTCATCCTGAGGTTGACAGGAATGTTTGTACCAAATTTCATGACAGTCCATCCCTCTGTTGTCAAGACATTTCACTTTCAACCCCAAATGTCAACTTACTGGTAGAGCTAGAGGGCAGGTAAGGGGATTAATGAAGCCATTAAGATTCATCCCCTGGGAACCAAGGACATCTGTCCTAGGGCTGTCACATTCAATCTGAAATTCAAATATCTGGGGGGAAAATGAAATGTACAAACTGTAATGACCTATCTGCATTCAAACTAAAAGTCTTTAAGTGCATTTGAAGTCGTCCGCCTTCTGGTACAGGAGAGTGTGCTTTTAAAACCCACAGCTTGACCTACTGCATTACCAGTTGACCTATCAGTAAATTGAGCTAATGAATAAAAATGGTGAACACTAGCAAGCAAAGCCATCCTAATCAGATAATCAAAACACCAAAGCACCTGTGAAGCAATTTATTGAAGTATTTGGGCTCTATTGGCAAAATTGCCAAAAATTCAGGCTGTTTGACAACTGAGTCAAAAAAGCTGCCTAAAGCTTTATTTATGGTTCTGGGCTGAATCTAATCAGAGCCTAGGCTGCAGGCTACACAAATGACCTACACCGCTGTGAGCATTTATACTTATGTCTGCATTGCTATGCAATTATACTGCCAAAACGGAGCAGTTACTTTTACTAAAATTACTCCAATAAGATACATGTATGACCATTGAAATAACCAAGGAAGATTGGAAGGGAGGGGGGGTGCCATGCTTGTCTGGCCACCGCGACGTGAACAAGGAAATATGCTCACTTACTAACTGAAACCCAAGTGAGGCAACAGAGGCACCAGAAACAGGTTTATAAATGTTAATTATACAACCATGACTGACTGCCTACTTTTAACCACATCATCACCATTTTCAGCCTCCATCACTGAAGCAGCTTTTAAGAAAAATGGCAGAGCTTTGGCAAGTTGCACCACAAAAACATACAGTGCCGTTGTATGGTACCACACAGGAAATGCAGTATACTGTATACATAATGCTGAAGAATAAGCTTCTCTGTCAGACCAAATATAATGGCAATCCATTTACTGCACTAGCTGAAATGTTTCAGTCTGAACTGACTGACCAGTCAACAGTGCCATCCCTTGTATCACACCACTAGCCTGGCTAAGAAGTATTGTTTTGATGTTACACTCACAGTCCTATAAATCCTTACATTTTTTCTAAGCAAAACTAATTGTTACCCAAGTCCTTAAAACGCACATATTGCCCTTCAACAAGCTGCTTTGCCCCTTAGCTAACTGCTGAGGATTTAGTAGGTAAGCACTCAAACAGTAACTATTTGAATAAGCAGGCTTGACACACTGAAAACAGCTAATTTTCAATGCGCAAACTATTATTGTACTGCCTGAAATGATACAACTATCTTTTCCATGTACATAGTTGCACACAAGCACAGTGGCTGTCTACAACTGACCAGTGGTGTCCTTCATGGATAGTTCCTGACAATCCATATTTCATTTCCTGCAGGGTTATGGGAAGCATCTCCCCAGAGGTTTCCACTTGTCAAACTGTCACATCTCACAGGCCTCACAAGGAGAACGAATTTGTTGATGCTTGCCAAAACCCACACATACTCCTCTTCTTCAGTTTCTATTTCAATTTCTATTTCAGCTATTTTTTTCATGACCTCCATCTCAGGACTTAAGTCGAAGCAGCTGTGAAAAAACAAAGAGGAAAGGCACAGCGGCGCTATTAGTGGATAAGTTGGCTAACAAAGTGTAGAGCAACATCTGACACTTTGCACCCATTTTGCATCATTCAGGCCTTTTCATACACTATTTAAGTCTGGTACTCCATCAAATATCCTGAAAATTAAATGTTATGCCTCTTTAATAAGAAGTTCTAATCCCAAAACTGCACATATAAGTTTATTTTGTGGAGCAAATAGTTCAGCTTTACTTTTTAATCTGTTCTCCTGTTTCCTCTTCTTTCTTTTTAAAATTTTTTACCTTTATTTTATTTATTTTTGGTATTATTAACTGGCGCAATGTTCCAAAGTAAGAAACCTTTTAATTTGGCATTTTGTACATTTCTTTTCTTTCTTAAACTAAAGACAGTTCACTGGCTGAGGATGAGCACCTAGTAATAAATACAAATTCTATATGTATTTTGAATTGAATGGTCTGTTTACATTGTTTTTTTTTCCTAGAAAATGGTCCATTAAAATACATTAAGATATGTAAAAACCTTCCTTTGTTGCTCTTGCCGAGTGTTCTTTCATCTACATTCCCAGTTAAAGTGTTTTTGAGAAGTTTTCCTTATCTGATTTGAGGCTCTAAGGACAGGGTGTTATATGCTTTACAGATAGCAAGACCCCTTGAGGCAAATTTGTGATACTGAGCTACACAATAAAAACTGACTTGACTTCTACTTCAGAGTAGACCAATATGAACAAAATTACTGTGCACTGTTTTTTGTGTGCACCACATTGACTTACCTTCTCAGATCTTATGTTGCCAAATTCCTGCCGTCTTTTATTAATACTTTTTATTATTTAACTGGCAGTATTTTTATTACAGTAGTCTCACAATGACTGTCACTGAAGTCACTGTTAGCCCCCCTGGCAAGCACAGACTCAGGATATCACCAGTAAATGACCTATCATTAAAAAGAACCAGTCCCAAAACTGTGGCAATGAAACTGTGTAATAGGAAAAGCCTTAAGGAATCATTTTAAAAGAGATGTGCTGAACAAAATTACCCCAAAAAGTTTCCCTTAAAAGTCTGTATAATCTTATAAATGATGACTACAAGTACTAAGCTTGTCCCAGGGCTATGATTTAACTTATCTTACCATGAAATGGAAATTACAGTCTTCATAAGCTTGTAATGGTGCACTATTTTATTCATGAGGTTATGATTACACCATTTCTATCCCCTGAATATTCAAAATGTGTCAGGTGGAAATGTTTGGATTTAATGTGATCACTGGGGCCAGGACATACTGTACATGCTGATGCATTATGGATTAAAACACTGCAGCATTTACTTATTCCAAGGTTGCCAGGAGGATTCCTAAGTTGCTATTAAAGATCAGATCTAGCCTGACAATCTAAAAACTTTCTAAAATGAATTGCATTCAATTACCTGTTTCAGTCCCCCAATGTTCATCTACATAAGCACAACATAATGTTGATACTCATTTACTGATGTAATAAACGTGATTGTGAATGCATGAAGAATCAATGTGAAAGATCTGCTACAGGGATTAATTGGGGGCAAATGGGCACAAATTCACATGAAGGGAGAAGTATGCATGTGTACCTTGATGTGTGATCCACTGTCTGAATATAAAAGATAAACCACTATGGAGACAGGTTGCAAGTGTAGGGACACAGAGTAATTATAATGTGTTGGGAAGCAAAGTGAGAGCTGTCTTAAACTGGCCCTTGGGCCATCAGATACTCAAGCATACTTCATTGCATTACATGGCCAATTACATTGTGTGTCAGTGAAGGATTTATTGCACCAATGCTAGATCTGGCATGTCAGACAGTAGGAAATGAAGGAGCAATTGTATTGTGTTCTTAGATCTTATCCATTTGACATATACACCACATATGCTGGTGTATTTTGAAGGAGTGAGAGCATGTACACAGCTTGCACGCATGCAGGAACATGTACACAAACAGGCTGATGCACACAAAATGCATGGCAAACACACACAAACAGTAGCTGCATGGTTTACTTACTCTGCACATGGATAAATACATCCTCTTATGTATTTCGTGCCTGATCTGCCCCTTCACAAATGGAATTGTAGTAAGAACGATACTCAACATTTAATATTTTTGGAGGGTGGTGTATTTTTTTAAACCAAAAACACAGGAGCAAACGTGAAAGAATTAAAGAGTGTTGAAATGTTCCACTGTGCTGCAATCAATAGCAAATCAAGCCAACAATCTTACAATAACTGAACATTACCTCCAAGGAAAAGAAGCATACAATAACTCACTAGGTTATATTTGTTGGTTGGGTTTAAGGTTACATTAAAAGAAGCTCCATCCAGGAGCACAGCAACTGTGTACCATTTCCTTTCTGTGAGGTGACAAATGAAAGGAAAAATGTGAATAAATGAGTGGCCTCCTTCAGCATAACAGTGCCCCCATCCATAGGACAGGAGGAGTCACTGAATGGTTTGATGAGGATGAAAATGATGACTCATATGCTGTGGCCTTCACAGTCACCAGATCTCAACCAGCTGAACACCTACGGGAGAGTTTGGACCAGTGTGTTAGATAGCGACTCCACCGCTATCATCACAACACCAATTGAGGGAATGGTGGAAGAATGGTGTTCATCCTCCAGTAGAGTTCAGAGACTTGGAGAGTCAATGTCCAGGGGCACTGAAGCTGTTCTGGTGGCACATGGTGGCCCAGAACCTTACTGAGACACTTTATGTCAGGTTTTCCTTTCATTTGTCACCCGTTGACATATGCTATCAGAGTTTAAGGCTAACGTTAGCCGCCTTGCTCTGGACTTTGGAAAGTTTACATTGCAGTGATCCTGGCTAACATTAGATTTGCCAAATATATTGGGTTAGTCCTTATCCTAAAAGTATTTTCTCTCACAATGCTACAAGTGAAAGCCATCATGCCCTTAGGTGCATATTTAAGAGTGGATTCATTCCACCTGTATTGCCAGACGTGGGGGACTCAAGTCAAACTTGAGACTTATTTGACTAACATTGGTTAAAGACAACTTGACTGATGACTTGAAATTCACAATTTTTTAAATTAAATATTTGCATTTTTCTAAATACTGAGAAGTTGTGTTTATTTTCCACACAGTTGGGTGATTTCTAGGATTATAGATTATGCTGTTGAAGGTAAGAACAGCGGTAAGCAAAGTCTGTAGTGCAAAGGTCAGCGACATGACCACAACATCCAACTTCATCTGTCACCACAGTTTCTAACAGGCATGCCTTTTTATTTAACAGCTAATGGGTTCGCTTATAACCCACAAATGCACAATTAATAATCAGAGGAGGTTAGTGAATGCTTCACTTAAATACTTGATTTTCCTATATCATTATCAGATCATCAACATTTTGTATGACCTGACTTGTGATTTGCTTGAATTATAGGGACTTGGGACTTGCTTGAGACTTGAGGTTAAGACTTCAGACTTGCACATGTGTGACTTCCTCCCACCTCTGTGTACTGTGTACACCATTATACCTGATGATTACTTATATAAATCACTGACAGTGTGTAGCCTAATACAGTAAGCCTCATGGAATAGCATCAAATGAACTTTAATAAATCTCAGTTGCACATTGGGTATAGAAAGAGTACTTGGAGTATTTGTGGCAGAGCAAACATGAAGGGAGCCCACATTCCCAGCTGAGTACAAAGTAATTACTGTCTTTTTAAAAATGTTACCCTTTGATGGGGGGAAAAAAGACCACATTAGAGTGCAGATGGGTGATATCTGCATGCTGATAATAATAGACCGTCAGATTTGTGCTGAACAACTGTCTCCCACTTGTTCCACTGGTATGGTAAATACCAACCACTTCTCTTCATTTGTATCACAATGCCACTGAGCATTCAAAGATTGTTCCTATTATACAAAGGGTTATAAATTAAAAATGCAGTTTCACTCATGATGGTGCAACAATAAAGGCTAAATATGAAAGGAAATGCTAATTTCCTGTTTTCACCAATACAATTCTAACTTAAGGGTAGTATTGGAGTCTATAGAACCATCAGCTGAATTGCGGGAGTTTGTATTAAAGCCACCTGCTGCTGTCAGAGATCTTTTATCATGTGTCACAAAAACCTATCCCCTTTATGCTCACTTCTCTGGTTTATATTAGATTTGTGCCAGGCAGCTTTCCAAGACAATAAGCATGCAGACATGGTGGGATTTAACAACTGTGGATGAGAAACCCAGTCAAAAATCAGAGATGACACTATTTTTTTTATCACGGAGATGGTGAAACATTCATAATGAAAGCTTTCAGCTGTGATACACAATACAGCCATCACTCCATTGCGGCAAAGGTGAAACTTAATCCGATTGAAGAGATTACACAAACGTACTTTTATTCTCATCATTTCTGTCAAAGCACCACAGGGCTTGTCAGTTGACAGGCTCTTGTCATTTACAGCATCTCTGATTTATCTGCGGTTCCTGGCCTTTCTCAACACCCGCCTGTTTGAAGCCAGGGGATAAGGTCATCTCAGCAGCAAGGTGTTTGCAGTCTGTGTGTAGTGGGATCAAGTGGCACAAGGCTTCTGAGGGCTGTGCTCACTATGTGGGGTTACATGAAGTACGGAAGACATGCGAGGTCTCACAGCTGTCAAAACTAGTGTGTTGTACAACTAAGAATGAACAAATCTTCAGTATGCCTGTCAGAGAAATTTCTTTGACCAAGACCCTATGCAGGTATTGTATATGCCTACACCTCTTGTTACATCACAAGTTAAGCACAAGATAAAAAAATCCTAAGAAACTCTCAGCAGCGAGAGATTTTGCTATGATGTGAAACAAATTCAGAACAAATTCTAAATTGGCATTGTTGAATAGACTGTATTCTAAGAGGTTACTCTGTTCCCTAAAAAATGTCAAAACTAAAAAAAAAGGCATAATACCAGTCCTACAGATGAAAATAATAGCTTTGAAATCACCGTCTGAGATCAAGATAATACCAATCAGCTCTTGCCTGGCTGTGGCAGCATAGAGTGGATTTTCCCCAGCTCTGGGCCATCGCCTCACTGGGCTCCTTCACTCCATTTTACACAGCAGGGTGTACTGAGTGACAGCACTTGGTTTCCACCGACAATGAAAGGGAGCTGTCACTGACCTGGGGATTTATCTCTGTATGTCCCCCAAGTGCTCAGCAGCATAGCCACGCACTTTGGCCACAAGGAGTCTCACATACAGTCAACAGCCTTTCCAGCAGTCACAATGGTGAATAATCCTCTTAAAAATACTGCATCCAAATTATGATACAGATTAGCACCAATATCTAATCAATTGTCCAATGGGCCATACCCTAAATGTCACAGTAATGCATTCATTACTTTTTGAGCTATGCTGTTAACAAACACCAGCAAAAACATAACCCCCACCCTTGGCAGAGGTACTTAGAAAGGGAATGTAATTTGGTCAGCAGTGTGCCTCATCTTATTCTGCCTTAGTAGTAGATTTCTTTATTATCATCATGAGATGTTGCAGTAAATCAAACAGCTTTTGCAACAGCTTTTTCATGTGGTTTAGTACACATGAAATACGTGGGAACTTGTACACGGAAATTCAAATTTGCTGATGTTTTTTAGTTCTAGTCCAAGAACGGACTGGACAGTCTTGGTGACATCTGCATCATCAGTGCTTTCTTAATAGTTCACAGTCATGAGTTAGGTTTAAACATAGTTTAACAGTTTCATATGTTAAAATCACATATCTATTCTCACTAAATCCTGTGACTGCAGATGAGTGCAGGGTTGAGCTTGTCCTTCGCTGCCTGCTTTAGAGGTAATCAGAAATCAGCTCTGTAACAATATGGTTCAAATGGCTCCGTTTTTGACATTACTTGTGATATATTCAGGGTTGTATACCAAGCAAAAAGGGGGCAGTCGGGGACAGCCTTCTCACCAATAATTATTTCTTTAAAAAAAAAGTTCAGTGCAGTAGCACATCTTTGCAGTAGTACATCAATTGCCTGTGTATGATTTAAAGCAAAATATTAATATGCAACTACAATAACACCAGATGACTGGTTAAACTTTCAAATGTGAGCTTTGTAATGGGATTATTGTATTAAAATGACAGTTGGCATCAACTACCAGTAGATTTTGCACCACAGGAGTAAGAACTGTTCATTTACTGGACTACAAGTGTGACAAAGATTTCGCCACAATCTGTATGAGCAGACATGTAAACAGTGCAGGAATCACATCTTTGCACAGTCATTTGTTGATGCAGGCCTGTGAGCTATAGCCTAACATGCCTTTAATAATAATTCATAGCCCAATAGTTACTGATGGCAGGTATAGTTACAGCATGCTTTTAGCTGAAAATGTATGCCATGAGCCACAATAAAAAAACATTTTAAAAACTAAAATATAGAATTAAAAATTGTTAGGAAAAAAAATTGTTAGGAAAAAAAATTGTTAGGAAAAAAAATAGTACTTATCAAGGGCTGTCATAATTCTGTCCCGTCGGCATCCGTTCTCATGCTTTTATTTTGACATTACTTCCCGTTTCTGTTTCACCTTAGTTTTGGACTTTTTACTTTAATCAGCATTCATTGTTTTCACCCCTTTATAGGCAGCTTTCCCCCACTAGAAAGCTGCCAGATCGTTCTAACCTATGTCAGACTTTCCAGTGTTTTTTTCTTGTGCCTGTTTTTCCTGTTTTGACCCCGGATTACCTTGTGACCACCGAGTACTGCCTAACCCGTGTGATTCTGATCATGTTTTCTGTGTATGGACTATCGGACTCCCCTCTCTGACCTCTCGTTTGTGGATCCCTCGGCTGTGTAAATTTGCTGGCTCTGACCCTGGACTGCATTACCGACCTGAGAGTGTGTTTCTTGTTTCATCGGTTTTTCTGTACGGTTTTGGTTTATTACCGTTGCTCTTATTAAAGAGACAGTTTTTGCTTTTACTTGTCTGGCTATATAATTGAGTTCACCCCTCGACATTATCGACAGCTTCACACGCCAATTCCTGACAAGGGCAGGTGCTTGAGCACCACCTGGGGTCTATCTGTCTATTTTGCTCAACCATGTGTGCAGACTGTTATAACATTAATAACAAAAAAAGAAATGATCTAAAATAATCTACAGAGTTTATGGCAACATACTGCTGATCCTAGCAAGCTGTAGGCAATGTTACTAGAAACAGCTGCTAAAATAAGTTATGCAATTACTGTGTGATCACAGGTTTAAATGTTTGTTTTCCAACTGACAAAATGAGTGATCTGTCTGCCTTTGCTCACCTTTCTAGGGCAATGTGCTATCCAAGGTGCATCTGAAGGATTCTTCAAAGGCCTCCCTCAGATGATTCTTTCAAATGATACTTCATTCACATGTTTAATGTAACATGGCAGCTGACCACAAAGCACAAAGACCTAAAGCAGTGCAAGACAGTCTGTGTAGTTCTGGTCTCCCTCAGATTGGAGCAAGCAAATACAGTCCTGCTTACAGAAATCAGTAGTAATACAGACTCTATCATGTTTTTCTGTTATTTTTCTGTTGAGTTGACCCAGGAATCTTCCAATATATACACATGCAAACCAAAGTATGTTTTAAATAAATAGTCACAGCATTATTTTGATGACTGTGACAAATATTGAGAACCTGAGTCACAATGTCGAACAGTAAAGAGAACAACTTTACTGTTCATTCCATCTTTTTTTTTAATACAACAGAGCTAAAGCAAAATATTAAACATTTAAATTTTGAACTGATTGTGGCATTATTGGAAAAGTCAGGCAACAGCCAAAGATAACAAATGTCTACCAAATTCCATGAAAATCTAACCACCAACAGTCATAACATTTAAATTAACAAAAAGCTAAGAATGAAATGAAAAGCTCAGTAAAGTGAAATATTCATTAGTAAACCGTGTTCAAAATGTTCCATTCGTTTCAGTAAATTTCAGCTGCTAAGGGAAAACAATGACCAGCTATTGGAGTCAGATGGAAAATTTGGATCTCTATACTGTAAGTCTTCAGAATTTATGTTTCAAGGCAATTCATCCATTAATGGTTGTTGTTTCACTAAACCTCCAATGTTAACCTCATGGTGAAGCTAAAGGAAAAATGTCATGCTAATATTTTCAGTAGCAGCAAAAGCTCTGACTGGCTAGTGACACCAAGCGGCAACCGCCAAGGCTGAGAAGTGAAGCTAATGGAACCTGTAGTTCCTCAAATGGCCACTTGAGGCTGGCTCCAAAAGAGAGTCAATCCCCATAGACTCCCATGTTAAACTGCCCAACTTTACAGCAGAAATAAACATGTTTACAGCCTGGTACAAAAGACAGTTTGGTCTCTATAGCTAATTAATTAAAAAGGGGGAGAACAGGCCACTGTGACAGCTGATCCCAGTTGTCAACCAAGGATTATACTTGTCACATGACTACTTTGTGAAATCTGTTGACATTCAATTAACATATCATACAGAGAGGATCCGTTTTTTTTTAGCTTTACCTCAGACAAGAACTTCATTATATATATATATAAGATCATAAATTTTTCATAGGATATATGAATACTGTAAAGTTGTGTCTTCACAGCTGGTACCTAATTGAGCCAGCATGCCTAAGTGTACTCTAAAAACAGACCCCTTTTCCAGTCTTGGCATAAGTCTCTTTGGTGTGACGGAAACCTCTCTTGATGAGGTTCTTATTGATTAGGGGTGACCATCTTCCTTCTGGGCTTGATCCTAAACCAGGGTACTGCAGATTTATGTGCTTTTCACAGAGGTTTATCTTTGCCTTAATGCCTCTTTGTTCAGCACTGTATTGGTGTTTCTGTCACGTTGTTAAAATCTATGGTGCAATATCACTCACTTGGAATGGGCTCATCGATGTGTCAGGCCTTCTAGATGTATGGCCCAATATGGCAGGGAGAGCAAAAAGGAAGAAAAGAAGTGGTAAGCTCATAAACCTATACTGTATCTTTATTCTGACTGATGGTGTTCCTTCCCAAAACAGGCAAAGAGATGATACAAAACCAGCAGACATTATTCCAATATGCTCAGCTAAATTATTCCCCTTTTTTCCCATGTCAATAATGAATGTTTTCATTTTCCTTTGGCCTGGAAAATTTCCTCTGACATTTCAGCTTATCCACAGTTCATGACTGCATGTAAAAACACTGAATAGAAATGATTCATGTCTGCTCTCTGCAGTGTTTTTATCTTCTCTGTGTAAATCCTGTCATCAGGTGTATTCAGAGATATGCCAGCTATTTTTACCTGCTAACCATTTTGGTTAAGCTTCTGAACTAAGTACTCTCTCTGACTAAGCCATGTTCTCTGTGGTTATGGTAATCATCGAGCCATTCTTGTTATGCAGTTATATTTCCTCCAGCTGGCCCATTTGATCATGCTCCATGTTGCTGAGGGCTTGTAACAAGGTGTCCAAATGGAAGGCTCTTCCTCCAAATGACCAGTTTTATTACGTAAAATGTCATGTCCAACATTAAACACTAATTATTCAATACTAAAGTACCTTTGCCTTTTTAATTTTCTTTTTCCAAAGTACGGGGTACTTTATAGATAATCTTTTTAATTATCTCCTTAAGGACCTTCTCCAGTTTCACGAAAACATTTTTTGAACAAAACCAAAGAAAAAAAAAATGGAATAAAAGGGATTACAGCAGATAACATAAGAAAAACTACTCAGCTACCTGTTTTGGTCAAAACTGGTGTTCACTCCTTATATTGCTCTATTATTGCTAGTGTACATCTTTGTTAACTATTTCAAAGTAACTTTTAATCAGGTTTGTGGCAAAATATAACTAAATATTGCTTCCTTATTACATAAATATTAGCTACTGTTTTTTGTCTCTGGAGCATCACTACAAACATTTTTTTAAATAATTTATTAACTAAGTGGTATATATTAATGAGCAGTTTACTATTTCATACTCATTTTGGTAGTTTCTTAGGACTGTGTGGAGTTTATTGTAGTTCAAGGGATTGCAATTCAAAATTCTAAGATTATATAACAGTTAAAGCTTAAATACTCCGACAGTTTTGAGATCAGCTTTTTTACATTCTTACCTGGAGGTGGAGGAAGGTTGATGTCAGTTTTGTCTCTTCATTGGGCTGACTGGTCCAATTCGCGTTAGCTTGGCACAGGGTATGGTATGACTCCTGGAGATAATACATACACTGAACAAAATTATAAATGTGTTTGCCCCCAAAATTCATGAGCTGAACTCAAAGATCTACGTCTTGTTCTATGTACATAAAAGGCCTATTTCTCTCGAATATTGTTCACAAATCTGTCTAAACCTGTTAGTGAGCACTTCTCCTTTGCTGAGATAATCCGTCCACTTCACAGGTGTGCCTTAGGCTGGCCACAATAAAAGGCCACTCTAAAATGTGCAGTTTCACTGTATTGGTCCGGGGAGTCCGAAAACCAGTCAGTATCTCGTGTGACCACCATTTGCCTCACACAGTGCAGCACATCTCCTTCACATAGAGTTGATCAGGTTGTTGATTGTGGCCTGTGGAATGTTGGTCCACTCTTTAATGGCTGTGCGAAGTTGCTTGGCAGGAACTGGAACACACTGTCATATACACCGATCCAGAGCATCCCAAACATGCTCAATGGGTGACATGTCAGGTGGGTATGCTGGCCATGCAAGAACTGGGATGTTTTCAGCTTCCAGGAATTGTGTACAGATCCTTGCAACATGGGGCCGTGCATTATTATGCTGCAACATGAGGTGATGGTCGTGGATGAATGGCACAACAATGGGCCTCAGGATCTCGTCACGGTATCTCTGTGCATTCAAAATGCCATCAATAAAATGTACCCGTTTTCATTGTCCATAACATGCCCATAGCATAACCCCACCGCTACCATAGGCCACTCAATCCACAACACTGACATCAGCAAACTGCTCACCCACATGACAACATACACTCTGTCTGCCATCTGCCCTGTACAGTGAAAACCAGGATTCATGCATGAAGAGAACTTCTCTCCAAAGTGCCAGACGTCATCGAATGTGAGCATTTGCCCACTCAAGTCGGTTACGATGACAAACTACACTCAGGTCGTGACCCCAATGAGGACGACGAGCAGGCAGATGAGCTTCCCTGAGACGGTTTCTGAAAGTTTGTGCAGACATTCTTTGGTTATGCAAACCGTCTCTTGCAGCAGCTGTCCAGGTGGCTGGTCTCAGATGAACTTGGAGTTGAAGATGCTGGATGTGGAGGTCCTGGGCTGGTGTGGTTACACGTGGTCTGCGGCTGTGAGACCAGTTGGATGTACTGCCAAATTCTCTGAAACGCCTTTGGAGACAGCTTATGGTAGATAAATAAACATTCAGTTCACAAGCAACAGCTCTGGTGGACATTCCTGCAGTCAGCATGCCAATTGCACGCTCCCCCAAAACTTGCGACATCTGTGGCATTGTGCTGTATGATAAAACTGCACATTTTAGAGTGGCCTTTTATTGTGGCCAGCCTAAGGCATACCTGTGGATGGATTATCTCGGCAAAGGAGAAGTCCTCACTAACACAGATTTAGACAGATTTGTGAACAATATTTGAAATAGGCCTTTTATGTACATAGAACAAGTCGTAGATCTTTGAGTTCAGCTCATGAAAAATGGGGGCAAACACAAAAGTGTTGCATTTATAATTTTGTTCAGTGTACATATTCCATTAAGTTAAAAATTGTCTTAATTAGATAATGTGACCAGTTGGCTGGCCTGCTGACAGTAGTCACGGATAACCCTTTATTAGGAGACACGTAGTTTAGTCTGGAGTTGGAAGGTGTTTGAAGCTTGCAGTGTC
Organism: Monopterus albus; assembly: GCF_001952655.1. Taxonomy (NCBI): domain Eukaryota; kingdom Metazoa; phylum Chordata; class Actinopteri; order Synbranchiformes; family Synbranchidae; genus Monopterus; species Monopterus albus. The sequence goes on along the minus strand of NW_018128062.1, from coordinate 422,951 downwards.
ACTGTGAGGACAGGACATTCTGAAGTCATGTTAAGCCAACAAAAAATCTCCAAACTGTTAGCCTGCTGCTTGTCAAACCAGTGTCTTGTTTCCTGCACATATTAAATGTGGAACACGTGATGTGGGTGTTGTTAAAATGCACATTTGATGAAACTGGTCTAAGCAACAAAAGCAAAATAGCCAATGATTCAGGTATTGAGTAATTAGTAAAACAATGTAATTCTTTTTCAGTCATAATAATTATATATAATAATGATCAATTGATTAGATTTTTCAAAAATAATGTGCTGAACATTTGTGAATACTACTCTAGTTACTACACCAGTTAATGAGAGGGGGCCCACCTGATGACCCCGGAGACTTGCCTTCACTCCTACACCCACACAGAACGTGTATTGGTGTCGACGAATATATAGTTACAGACTCACTGGAATTGGTAATAGTCTTCTTTTGTTAGACAATCTTGGTAGAACAGTGTCAGTGGCTGGACAACTGAGCTTAAAGAGGTGACTGCCATTACAAGCCAGTTGGGCCAGCCACTGCCTAACCTGAGCAAATACAATACTGTGTGTCAAGCCACATATCTGCTCTTTGCATGGGTGAAGATCAGATTCAGGGATGCTTTGTTTTAAAGGTAGATTAGGTCTGGAAAACGGTGTTGCTTATTGTGGGGCTCTGAAGATTTATGACGGCATGGCCTTACAACCTCTCTTTGAGGCCAAATAATGGGAAAACATCACTTAACGCATATACTGAGCTTCAATATGAATGCTCTCCCATTCTTTGGCACATCTGTGTGTTACTGACCGACCCCCATGTTTTAAATAAAACTTGTCTTGAATGCTTGAATTTACATATACAAACAAAACCAGCTGCGAATAAGACTTAATCTGCCAACATTAACCTTGCATCACCAGATCCTTTTTCTTCCCAGGCACCCACAGCAGCTCAAATTGCCCAGAGGAATGCTTATTTTCAGGCATCAGAGCATGGGCCAGACAATGTCTGTCCTTTTCAAAGGGTATCAGGGATTGGCAGGGCCATGATCTCTTCTACTTGCAGGTCTTTTGTGATTCCCTGGAGGGGCTGAAGCCAGGCGAGCTCCCTGGCGCCAATCTGCTCTTTCACCCAGTCAGCCTTCATTAGCCTCTACCGTAACATTCCTTCTGCCGCAGATCCAGAATTCCTGATGGGCTGACTTAATGTAATACAATAAGATTCACAAAATCCTCAGTACAAAAACAAGTCATAATACAGCTCAACTGTCAGGCAACTAAACTGTGAGGAAAGGGGATGTTCAGTTTGGCTCTACAGTATGTATGTATTTGTATATATGTACTCATGTTCAGTAATTATATGCATCTTCTGTAAGTGTCTTCTTTTCATAGTACTTCCAATAAGTAAGCAGTAAAATACAGTTAAGTAAATTGGCCAAGATTTGATCACTCTAGGTTAGAGCTGCATGATTATAAAGAAAGCTAAAGGAATCAGAACTGCACACAACCCGGCCCACCAGCTAGAATTATTGTTGTTTCTCTGCAAGTTCATGCTCATTAAGAGGTGTTTTGTTAAATTACTCATTTTTACTCACTGAGATTTTATTTCACATACAGTAAGGAGCTTAGGTGTTGTCATTTAGATTGTTTAATTTCACCCGACATGAGCAAAAAATTATGCAGAAGGCTGAAGGGGTGCGTTTATAACACCAGACAGAGTGTGAAACAAAGTGCGTCAATAATAGTTTTATCTCAATTATTTTGTTTTCATAATCATTGGAAGCCTAAAATCATACAGTAATTGAAAATAAAATTTGATTAATTGCTGAGCCCTACTCTAGGTACATGTAGCCCAGTACTCCACAGAATTATGTTCATATTGGATCATCCTGCAGTTCACAATTTACATTCAGTGCTAATTCAGTAAATACCAAAGCAGGAAATAATGTGCAAGGTGGCAAGTGAGGGTGTCGAGGTGCAAGTGGTGGATAGGCAATTTGTGTCCCATGACAAACATGCAAAATATGTTAGGCTTTTTACTATCATAGCCACAATTATTCCCTAACATTAAACAAGTGTTTTAGTTGCCTAATATTAAGCATAGATTATTTGGCACTGGAATAAAAAAGACAAAACATTATAACTGAACATAATTCAAGGTTTTGTGTCACTGTACTGCTAGCTATTCTCTACAGTGTTGCATTAGCACTAGCATGGTTTAAACATACACATCTTTACAGTGCACTTCCCTTTAAGATAACACAGATTAAGGGTAAGCCTTTGCTGATGAATAAATCTGCACAACGTTCTTTGAAAATCTATGGTCATATCAGTCTTATCAAAAACATTAATCAAAAATACACACATTATATATAATGACAGTACACTCATCAACAATCTCAATAAGCGTGATTGTATTAGGCACTGTATTGTTGAAGTGAGATGCTTCGATCAATACCAGTCAATGCAGTGCATCAACAGTTTGTGCTAGTTCAGCAGACAGGGAGGCGATCAGTCATACTGATAGGAAAGGACCTCAGAACCTTAATTCAACCTGTGCTAGGCGCATGAGGCAGTGAAACTGAGCTCTCTGTACACCGTGATACTGTGAGGTGGGCCTCAGCTGTGTAGCACACGCACAACTACTTACTGAACCAAAACCCTTGTATGCTATAGGTCAGACGGTAGGCTATACAGTCAGGTCAGGTTCCTTTACATTTCTGATGATGTGTCATTAATACCCAGCTATCCTTTAATGCATAAGTTATTAAAGTTCTTGAATGGTTGCCTTTCAACACTTCACACAATAAGGCTGTAATTAAAGTCTAACTCAACCATCTACATGCCATCGTCTGTTGACTGACACAGGACAAAAGCAAAACTGAAAACTACCACATTTTAAGGAAATTTTACTGAATGGATATCAGAGGATGAATGAAAAGTCTAGAGAACAAAGCCCCAGCTATGAAAAATACCTTTTTCACTTGCTTACTTTTTTTTGTACATTGTTTTTAACAATTATCAAGATGGGAAAGGAGTAGCAAAAAGAATGAGGCTCCCACTTGTTGAACCCTTGAAACTGAAGTGTGTTATTATCTGTCGATAGGATTTCAAGAGGGTTGAAGATAAAAGGGTTTCAGACCGATTTCAGTGAACAGATGTGTGTTGTTGCTCTCAGTTGCTCTTTGCTTCTGTGCTTGAGGAGTAGTCATGAATAAATATGTTACACAGCATGTGAAAATTTCTCTACAATATCCAGACATGGCACTGCTTACTACTACCCAACTAACCTGGTGATTTAATCATTTGCATAAAACCACTTTCCTTGCTCCCTAATTTGTCATAAGCTTTATTTTACTGAAATATCTTTGAAAGCCAAGGAACATTCATTTGTAATACTGTAACTGACAATTCACTAAACCCTCCTGCAAACAGCCATTGTCCTGTCATAGCATAACAAGTAAGCGCAGCAGGCTTGTCAAGCTTTGGATTTCTGCATGGCGATGCAGTAGGTATAGGGGCTGCTGTAAAAGTAATGCCCCTTGTATAATGAGTTTTGAGTTTTTTTTTTCCTTTTCCTTTTTCAAAACCAAAAACACAAGAGCTACAGTGTTTGAAGTGGATTAGTTTGTTTGTGTCTGACTGCTAATGGTGGTGCAGCTATTAACACGTCCAGCTAACTAACTTACTACCTACAGATGTAAATAGACTTAACCGAAATGTGTCATGTGTGTACAAAAATAAAAACAATCCAACAGCCATTTGTGTGATGTCAAATTTTGCCATTTCCTCAAAGGCTGCTCAGCTACAGTATGTTCCTTCCAGTATGGCTTGATCAGAAGCTTCTCCGTAAACATCTGCTTTGGTGACTGGTAACTGATTTTCACACCTGTGAAAAGATCAGATGAGTTACTTGGAAGGGGGTAAAATTTGATTTGAGTCAGTTCAGCATGTAACATGAACTTAGCTTTAGTCATTTAGCCTGATTTCAGTTTTCCTCTCTGCCACAGCACCTGAGGTATTCATAATGCCTCATATTTTGTTGAAATCAATTTTAATTCAAATGCTGATAATATATAAAGCTGCAAAGGCAAAAAGGAAATGCTCAACTTTCCGTTCCCAGGATATCTTTCCACTGCAGAGACACTATTGATCCATCTGATATAAAGAATCTGATGGTGTGGGCATAAGTATTGGCTTCACCTTAACTCACTTGTTGGGGAGGTATTTTCATGGTTTGACTGAAAGAACATCTGTCAGCCAACGCACACACACAAAAACACACAACCAGACATACAGGTTGTCTCCACCAAGAAAAAAAAAGTCCAATACAAATCCAATGAATCACTTTAAGTGCATTTCTGCCTTTCTGTTTATCAACTGGCTCCATATAAACAGCATTTGCTAATGCTAACATGCTAGAAGCTAGTGCTGACACTCTGTGGAGACCCATTTCATGCTTGACCAGTTCAGGGGATAATGAGTGCAGTTAGCATCTCACAAGTGAGCTTGCACAGTAATCGAACATCATTAATTCCACTGTGATTCATTTTGTAACCAAATCACTGCTTCAGGTCCACTCGCGCGCTAGGAGCACTGAGAGGGTGGGGGGGGGGGAGACAGGTGTTCTGAGGACAGCCTCTGTATCTCGGTAAACAAATTATGGGAATTCCATGTGTCTGCACCCTTGATTAAATGCAATAATTATGTATATAAGGTTTGCTATTGTCTTCCATTTATGAATGAAATGATTATTCTTGATATGATTGGCTTAAAACAAACTACATGTCATGGCTTCACGTCTTCCAGTGCACACACTTGAATTCCAAATTACTGTTGAGCCTGCTGATCTACAGGTTTCCACGTTATTTAACATGTTTGCTGCACACCAGATGGTGCTAAAACCAGTGCTAAAAGTAATATCAAACCAGTACACAGGTCTTTTAATCAAAATAGACATAGAAATTTTATAAAAATCCCATGAATGACATTGCACCCACTGTAACTTATTGTAATCATCGATCTATGTATGCAGGAGCCAATATGTAGTCAACCTGCCCAGCCACAACAAGTACAGTATCTAACATGCAAGCGCTCAACCAGCATTGCCAGAGAATGACTCTGTGCAGGATTTGTGGACCAAAAACATGGCAACTCAAGAAAGCATGGAAAACTATTTCAGCATGTGTTGCAATATTAGTAACTTAGATCGGAATGAATCAGGCACCAGCTTGGAAAACATTATCCATTTCTCCAAAACATCAATGGTGTTTCATTTGCATGATAGTAGAGCAAAATATACCGAATAAAACGGACCCACATCATCAAAACACCAGGGGGCAGATTTGCAAAACCTGCTGCAAATTACCGTCAGGTGTACAAAATACTGCGGCACTGCGAGCGGCATATTTACCAACACTTCTGATATGAATGAGCAGCAGTGTTAATCTGAACACATCTCTGCTTCGGATCTGCTGCCTGAATGTTGTTTCCTGTGGACCAAGAAGTGTAGAAGAAATTCTGTTCACAGCAACTGAACTTGAATATGGTTGAAGAATTCAACAAATAAATTTCGGAACTGCAGCCATGTAGTCTCCTGCCAGTCAAATCATCTTTTATTTCGCTTGGTAACAGAAGCATGGTTTGACCTGAAAGCCTTTAAAAGTCTCTCACGTTCTCCTCTGGCCATCGATGCGATTTACAAATGTCTTTTCGCTCCTCAAAAGGTCTCAGATGACTAACAGCTGCCAGGCTGAGACCAGGGCTGCACATTTTACACTCATTTTCTCCCGACAATAAAGTTCAGCAGCAGTTCCCTCTGTCACAGCGCTGGTAAATCAGGCGCTGAGGTTATCTGTATAAACGTCCATTCTCTCTTTCCTGATTTTGCACCCCTTGAACAGGAACGCCTTAAAATATATATTGCATGAGACTGAACACACAAATTCCTGCT
>NW_018128062.1:397100-416958 GCF_001952655.1 Monopterus albus | reverse complement strand
ACTCCTTAATCAATATGAACACACAATTTCATGATTTAGCGCCACAGTAAATATACCCCTAGAAGTCAAGAAATACACAGGCTGACTTTATAAAGTATAATTTGGTACCATTTAATTTTAGTCCCGCCATCAGGATAATTTGTATGTGAATGACAAAACAGACCTACAGTGTAGCAGTTACCACTTCAAGTGAAACAAATATATGTTTAATACTCTGCACAGCTATTACATTATATATATATACACACACACACACACACACATTATATTACATGCATTACACATATACATTATATTACACAGTACTAAAAAAAAAAAATCATGACGCATTTACACATGCTCTCAGTTACACAAGTTTAATTTAACAGCAGTCTTAACATTCTTTGGGTCTTATATAATGGCAGTATGTGTTTGTCCTGGCCCCAGCCTCATGCACTTTCCAAGTTCCCTGATGGTCATGTCCTGTTGCCCGCATAAGATGACAGAGATGGCACAGTGCCCGAAGGCCCTGCGCTGCATTCCGGTGGCCTTTAATTGAGTACCTGCCCGTCATCTCATTCCTGATTGATGACATAATTAAAGTCGGACCTGTTTGATGGAGATGCCTAGCAAACTTCTGTCTGTTGGCCTTTGTGTGGATGTGAGGTCCCTGGAGCTTTGGTGTGTCGCTCTACCTTGCCTCAGCACAAGGAGCAACGCATCTTCATGTGTCGTGTGTGTGGATAGCACTCGCTGGCCCTACTCTTCTTAACAATGAGCACAGCTTCAAGCTTGGGGAAGCTGATTAAATTAAAGTGCCTCACAGGCAATCATGTCAAGGTCAAAGAGATGCTGCGCAAACTGCTTTTGGCACTAACTTTCCTCGGTGTGTGGAGACGCTTATCAGCAGATGTGTGTGGTTTGGGCTCAGGAGTGGCTGAGCAGTCTTAGAAAGAACGTGGAAAATTGAATTGTCACTGTTGATTTGGTTGCTTGCATATCAGAAAGAAAATGAACTTTCAACAATAGCGCAATATGAGGTCCTGGTCTGTGCCTTGTATGACAAAGATCTCAGTGCCTCTGTCACCGAGATTCAGTCCTATGTTTTTTTCCAGTTGAGCAGAAATTGTTTTACCATGTCAGCCATATTTGAAGCGATGGGTTATAAAAAGCGCACTCTCAACACCATCGAAGCATCATATGAGGGAACATTTTTGGTTTCTGAGACCATTTGAATGTATGTAGGGTTTTTTGACAGAAGAGAAGACATCTCTATAACAGTTATAGTCCATAAAGTTATAATGCTTAGACTCCAGGACTCCTGAAATTAAATCACATATTTGATACTTTAATAATAATAATGGTTATTATTATAGTGTCAAATATGTGTGCATTATTACAGCAAGAGCTATCATTTTGTAATTACCCCTCTATACAGTAATTTTCATTGTTAGTGGAGGGGTCTGCCATTCCTGCACTGAATTTAAAACATATGCACACTAAGGAGTCACAGGAAACGCCTGCATGTCATCCTGCTTATTTCGTCTTAATGATATCAACCTCACTCTTTACTAAGTGAAGTCACTTGAGTCTTAACTGATCTTGTGTAAAATTGGTGGAGTGTCCCTTTGAGGATAATAACTATTGATTTTTGGCTAAATACACCTATCAAAGGTTTTTTAAAAAATGGTTTGACAGTTTTATTCCTAAAACTTTCTTGGCTGAAACTACAAAGCCATGGCAAGGTTACAGAAAAGTACCAATCAGGAAAAGAATGTGAGCAAATTCGCAAGACAATGAATATTGCTCAGAGTACAGAAAGGTCAATCATAAAAATGGAAATAATACAGCATCGTTGTAAATCTGCCTAGGTGAGGCCACCCTCACAAATTACGTGTCTGTGTGGGAAGGGCACTGGTAAGGGAGGCCATGAAAAGGTGTGAGGCATCTTTGAAGGAGTTCAGTCATGAGATGGGAGAGGCTGTGCAAATAAGAACTGTTGCCTGGGGTCTTCATCCGTTGCAGCTTTTCGAGTGTCAACATAAGCACTGATGGAAAAAAAAACTTGAAAATAAAGGCTAAAATAATTTGTAATATCTATGTATAAGATTTAAATGCTGTGTTTGGTGTCAGAAAAACATTATCCTCATTAAGAAGTCTGGTGGTGGCAGCACCATGCAGTAGGGATTCTTCCCTGCAGGAGGCCCTGGGGGCTTCTGAGGATTGACTGAATTCAGCAAAATACACAGAAATCATGTACTGAAAGTTTGGAGGAGATATTCCAAGAATAAAAACAAAGCCAAAGCCAAACAGGAACAGTTTCAAAACAAAGTTGCCGTGTTGAAGTAGCCAAGTTGACCTCAGTCCAATCCAGAATTTGTGGTTGGACATGAGACACACTGTTCATTCATGCACCTCATGCAGCTTTACAGAGCTTGAGCAGTTTGGCAAAGAAAAATGTGGAAAATGTGCAGTGTGCAGACATGCAAACTGAGACAGGCCTATCCAGACAAACACAAGCCTACAACTGCTGCCAAAGATGCCTCGACTCAAAATGGGCAGACTATGCAATAAATTGCTTTGTCTCAAAACAGATCAACCTGTAGACATTGCACATTTTTCCTTAATCAAAAAAGGGGGGCAAAAGCTGAGTTACACACCGTGAGTCAGTACTGTAAACAGGGCCAGAGGTCCTCGTCTTGGAATCTGACCGTCCCTCCTACCATGGAAAACGACTACAAAGAGATGCAACAAAGACTACAAAGACACACAAAACAAAAACATCCCCAAAGGTAGGTATGGGTATCATTTGGGTTTTTTTCTGATACAGGTGCTAAAACAATACTTTTAAAACAGTGCCGGTGCATACAATAAAGCCAGGTAAATAAAACCAGGCTGTAAATTTCATAATTTGAAGGGCAAGGCCATTTGGCCTTTGAATTTCAACACTTTTAGAGGGCACAAGGATCACTTAACTGAACAAATGACATGGTATATACAGTATGCGTAGGTAGCGTGTGTATACAGCCTGAGCAGTGAAGTTACACACTAGAGTTTGGTGTTCACAGCATACATGCCATGTTTAAATTAAAGTGCAGATTCTTGTAGAATGGTTAAAAGGAAATAAGCAAATACAGTAGTACAGTAATTGTGCACCTTTATTATAGTTTGGGTAGTAAATGGTGATATCTGTGGAAACTGAGCTCTTGTTGCTCTCTGATGTTGCCTAAGACGGGTCAGTAGAATCATGGCTGTACTAATGAAAAAACAAAGGAGAGGTTGTCTAATTTCTCCTAATTACTCTCAACATTATGTTCTTCTGGCATCATGATGACGGAATGACCAGCATCATTTCTACCACTGTTAAAACTAAATGGCTGCCTATTAAGGTTTTCACTTGGTTGTCAGTATTGGCAATATTTGTACTTATTTAGCCAAAGCAATATTTTAAATGGCAGAGAAAACATGGTACATTTCAACACTACATATAACGTTTTACAGCCTCTGGGTTTTCTTACAGCTTACAGACAGAGCCAAATATTCCATCCTTCCATTTGCGGATCAAGTAAAGCTGAAGGAAACCTTATTGCAGCACTGCTCGCTTGATTGATGTGCACTCTGACTTAAAAATAGTGCAGATGTAGCAAACATAAGGCACAGAAGTTCACCAACAAACAGTTTGTAAAAATGTCAATGTTACCATGTTACAATGTTACTGTGTTAAAGAGTGAACTACATTCAATTGTACAGCACATTATGCCAACTTACATGAACCATGGAGGTTTTATGAGGAGGGCTCCCAGGTGAACTGCTCTATTAAGCACTGTTCGTCTTAATACATCCATAAACACACATCTACTTGACTGACTGAACATGAACAATTATTTATAGGGATTGCTCCTCAGATCTGACGGAATCTGATGAGGGCACACTGGCCACTGTGACCGTGTACTGTAATTCCGACAGATACACAGGACACCACGGCCAGAGGTCAGGGCAACGATGGCCAGAGGTCAGGGCAATGACAGCCATGGCGTTTGGCCATCGTGAAATTTATACCCCGCATAAGAGGAAGGTTGACGACATTAAAAACATTACCATTCATTCCCAGCTCCGAGGTAAACAGAAAGCAGCATAAGTATAATGATGGCCTTCGCACATGATGTGCAGTGATGCCACTGTTTCCTGTATCATCAGAGGGCAAATATTTCAATCAACAGGCATTTAAGTGGCACTGAAATTTGCACTGTCATTCAGCCCGGTAGATACCAATTGTATCAGTACCCAACCCTACCCAAAGTGTCACAAAATGATCACAAAAAGACGTATTAAGTGATGCAAACCAGTCACAAAGATGCACATAAATAACTCCAATCATCCAGGTCATAAGAAGTCAGACTGAACTGATGAAGCCTCTTGGAAGAGGTGAAATGTCTTCTACCTAAAACTACGTCCAGATGCCTTCTTCTAAGTTGTTTTTAGCAACCACAAAGAATGTTGCAAAACAATCACAAGGGGCAAAAACAACGCCAAAGTGATGCAAACTATCGCTAAAGTCATGCAAAAGTGACAACAAGAGAAGGAAAACAACCACAAAAAAAGATGCAGGACAAACTGATGAACAAAAAAAAAAAAAAACTGTGTCTTTCAATCTGGGTGTGAGGTCCTGTGAAGTCAGGGAACCTTCACACATTTGTGTCCAGCATCCTGTTGTCTCCTAATCTGTTAATGGCTGTGCTGTAGGCTATTAGAAATGATTAATATACTCTCCTTCATATCAGAGAATTTACAGTTGATTTGGGATTTAGTACACTAATTAATACAGTTCAACTCTTAGTAATGCCTTTTCTTACTGCCACAAACCAGGGCTGCCACCCACCCCCCACCCCGAAATTTTCAATAGGCACCGTACAGCTTGGTGGTTGCAGCTCATACAGTGTATGGTTTTAATAACTGCAGAATTCCTTGCACTTCAGTAATAACACTTTACCAACTTTATGTTACTTGAATAACAAGTCATTCCTCGGGTGCTTGACCCTTTCACAAAATAGCTGAAGTGCTAAAACGTAAACAACCTCATCAAGTATGAGACTAAACAGATGAGTGAGAAACAGACAGACAGTGGCGTGCCGATCAAAGCACTGACTAAGGATGGAGCTGAATAAGTGATGTCCAATCAGCAGCTGCTTATGTTCCTCAGTGGTTTTCAGGGATGTCTGTGGCTAATGACTCACCATTGGAGTGCCTCCATGTCCTGTAGAGAGACTGAGATCTGTAGGCCAAGCTTGAGCACTATCAGATGGTTGTTTCTGAACACCAGCGGCATCCGCAGCATATGCTTAATTGGCAGTTTGAGCCTCTGCTCTGCTGTCACTGTTCCAAGTCATTAACATGTAATGTGCACTCTGGACCTGGGGCTCATAAGAACCGTTCCTATTCGCCATAACATTTAACCAGCTTTGAGCCACACTTTCCCCAGCTGCGAGACAAAAGGCCTCTGCTTTATGCCTTGGGTAGACTCCTCTCCACTCTGGCTGTACAAACTGTCACCACAGCGCGCTCTCTCCTCACCACTTTCTCGTGGGACCCCTGTTCAGGCCGTAGCTGGTTTCTGTCTCCACTAAGTAAAAGGGTCAGTAAAAGAAGGGGAGCAGGGCAGCCAGAGCTGTTAACAGCTTGTTAAACATGTCTGTTTAATTCAACACCACTCTCACCCCTCTGCTAATTTCAAATGCAGCATTCATCTCCTCTAATGCACTCCACTTTTACAGATATAGAGAAAATCAATTCATAATGTCTTGCTTTTGCATGCTGTCTGTGGATATGTGAGACCGTAATGAGCTTCCAATTTAGATGAAAATGTTTGTTCAGACTGCAAGAACGTGTTCCTTCTAAGTGAAACCTGTACCAGGTCAGCAAAAATATGTGAAACTGGAAAAAAGTGTTCCACAAAGTGAGACAAAAATAGTCTCAATAACAGGGGTTTTGTTGATTTGGATGAATTTTCCAGTGATAAAATACTCACTGTAGCTATCACACAGACATTATAAACACACACACACACACACACATATGTATTTGTGATAATGTTGATCCTGTTGAAATCATATGAAAAGTTTAGACCTCATTAGAAACTACTGCAAGCTCCAGGAGGGAAAAAACAAAACTACCTGACAAGAATTGAACACAGCTAATTAAGGCTTTAATTATCATATGGGAACAGCACACCTCTTGGCTTGCAAATAATATATGTGAATAATGATTTTCTACATGATGTAGACCCCAAAATGAGTACAGTATAAACATGGGAGCTAGAATGAACTAAAAGACATCTCCAAAACTTCTTTCATGAAATAAATGATTTCTCCTCATCACTTTTTTCCTAATAAATATATACATGGTAGGGGTGTATATCTCTCCCTCATGTGATTTGATACATGGTCCATGATTAGATACAACACTAGCACTGGTACTTGCCTCAAGCTGACTGCTCTCGCAGCTAACTGTACTCTTTCGACGTGTATCACCTGCGTAACATTTCTACTTGCAAGGTTAGCGGTATTCCCTGTATAGGCTATTCAACACAAGGACTGTGTGTTGTGCACTCTGAGGTAGCTGCTAAAACTAGCACTGTTTGCTCCTGCAGCTATCTGTATCTATCCTGTGCATGCCATTTTTCCTGGACCTGCATCATTGAGGAAGAAGTGTGTTTGAACGCTGGCAGGAGATCAGAATCAGCTTTATTGGCCAGGTGTGTTTAACACACAAGGAATTTGACTCTCGTACAGTGTGTATGTACAATAAGGCAACAAGTACACAAGTAAATAAGACTGACCATAATAATGTGTGTTAGGAAAATAAAAAAGTACTTATAGGTATAGAAATATACAGGATGGAGTTTTTCAGATATATACAAAAGTATATTTACAGCTACTGCACTGAGGGTTGTTGTTCTGTTATACTGTCATGGGTTAAGTGTTCATCAGAGCGATGGCCCGGGGGAAGAAACGTTGTGTCTGGTCGTTTTGGTGCACAGTGAACTGTAGCGCCGTCCAGAGGGGAGGAGTTCAAACAGTTTGTGTCCAGGGTGTGAGGGGTTTGCAGAAATCTTCTCTGCCTTCCGTTTGACCTGTGAAATGTACAGATCCTCCATGGAGGGCAGACTGACACTGATGATTCTTTCTGCAGTCCTGACTGTCCACTGGAGCCTGTTCCTGGCCTGTCTGGTTGCTGAGCCAAACCAGACAGTGATGGAAGAGCCGAGAACAGACTTGATAATTCCTCTGAAACGGAATGTGAAACTTCTTGGCCTTTCTGCCAACAACAAGCTACTGCTAACCAATGTGTAGTACAGCTAACGCAGCATGATGCTTACGTTACTAACGTTAGCAAGCTTAGTTAACAGTAGCGACCTGCGACATGATGCTGTGCTGGAATTGAGCTCAGTTAATGTTCATATTATTTTTAAACTGGGAAAACTTCTAAACAACTCTGACAACACTTCCCAGATCCTGGGAAGAAAATGGAAGAAAGCTCACACAACCAGTGGGCTGACAACTGCAGGACTTCGTTGCCTGGCTTTTCTCTGTTCCTGTCTCCTGGTGTATAGGACTGTTAACATTACAGCTGAATTATTACTGATGTGCTGCTCACTCGTTCCCCAGAAATTACACACATTTTTTTGTACCATATTGTGAAGTGTCACTGAAAAATGACCATAAAAACGGTACAAAATTACCTTTAGATAAAAATTACCAGAGATAAATTACCTCTTAAATTACCTTTTCTCTGGTAAATTACCAGAGATGAAAAATGACCATAAAATCATGCAAAACTACTACAGGGACTACACTGTAAAGACCAGCTGAAGGGTCTGACCAATTATAGTTGTGTGACGCGGTGTGGAACAGTGCTACATGGTTTCCTTAAGAGGTCTCCAGGACGGGGTTTCAAAGTTGTATAGCGCAATAACAGACGATCAGGGCACACAGTGGCAATAGCAGAGATGCAGTTTGCCTTATTACAAGCCAGTTCACCACCAAAATGATTTTGAAGCCGTTACTTTAATGTAAAAATGTTACATAATGTTACTTTTACTAACATACATAGTAATGGAATAGCATGGGACTACTCAAACCAGAGACCAGACAGCAACAGCTGACATTTGTCACCAGTCAACATTACCAGGATGCATATACTGAACATGATTTCTAACTTCAGTCTGACTGAATGCACATCAAAAGCTATCCCCAGTGCTACGTCAGCTGTGGATGTTTATCAGACACCAAACAAACAGTGAAAAGTCTTTCCATCACAAATGGGAGACTATGTTTTTTGCTCATAAAAGTCTTGTTTGTGGGTCTGCGGTACCACAGACTTTACTTTCACTTAGGAAGGTATTTATGGCTTCAGTTTACTGAGCGCAGCTGTGAACAAGAAGTTCATGACTCATGGAGACTTTATGACTCACCTCACCCTGGTCTAAAATTACAGTTGCATGAGTTCTTGTATCTATATGAACCTGAAACAACTGAACAATGTTTAAAGTTTGACCAACAGTAGAACCTGCAGTATATCACCTGACTGCACCAGCATCATGAAAAATGCTGAGAAAGCCCCAAATTGCAAGGAACCAAACTTCAGTTTAAATTTAGATTTGGCAATTTAATTTAATTCCTTTGAGTCTGTCAAGCTTAGAAATAGATACTCATTATTTAACCTAGGCTGTAATTTAATATTCATATACAACACAGCTTTGATTTTTCATTTCTGTTAAAAGTGCCCTTTGGAGTTTACTTGTAAACAAAAGCAGTGCTTACATTTTCATTCGCCAAAACCCACTGTGTGTATCCATGGAGTTAGAAAAATTGGTTGAATTGCAAATCAGCAAACTGTGTTTTCAATAATTTAATCCGAGTTGGGTGATTGATCAACTGGGAAGTTAATTTATTTAAAGTTACAGCACTGAACTCTTGAATATAAGCTCTGAAAGTAAAATCTAGACAGGTAAAACATAAAACTGACTTCTTCTAATTCAAGTTAATTAATGATAATCAAAGAGATAATTTCAACACAATTACAAAACTGCACAGTGTGAAGATGCCTGGTTATAGCTAAACAAAGACAGCTCTGAAACGTGGGTTTCCTGCATGTCACCATTAGCACTTTGTTTTAATTGCTGAAAATATTTATTTAACCAAAATGAAATATTTATTTAATCAAAAAAATATATATAAGCTGAAATTTTTCCTCATAGCTCGCTCATGTTTGGGAAAACTTGACCCATCCTTGCAGTCCAAAAATGTACCCATAAGGTCTTGTTGTAGGATGACATTATGTGTTCAGTGGTTTACTTTGCAACTTTTTCTCGTTACCACCTCATATTTATACATTCAGTCTTCAGCCTTTTAAAAATAGGCTCATTATCATGTTTGTCATAAAACAGATAGCAAACAGAGGAACAGGACCCAAAATGCCAGCATAGACAGCCAGCCATGCAGGTAAAGTTAAACAGTTTAACACACAATTAAAAAAAAAAGACACTTACTTTCAGTTCAGGGAGTCAAAATGAGCAGGGAGAATCAGAGGCAGAATGAGGAAGTCCAAAACATGTAACCAATCCAAGCCAAGTGTCCAAGTGACAAGGCAAGAGGTGGAACCTGAAGTCGAAACATGTCGTACATGAACAAACAACATAAAATACTAAGAACAGTAAGAAGTACTAGAAAAACTGAATACTAGAAACATGGAGAACACAAAAACAGAGGCTTCAAGGAGTAAAAGCTACAGTATAGATGACAATCCAGCAGAGTGTCCGGGGGACTGGATGGGGAATGACAGTTTCTAGAAAAGCCCCAACAGTCCAACAGACTTAGGCATGAAAACTATACTTGGGTACAATACATTTAGGAACAAAAACTCTTGAAAAAACTCAAGCCACACTCTGGAACTGAACACAGATCTCCTGAGAGAAAGTCCTGTTTTACATACCTAGCCATCCACTACAACCTCCTCCTTACACGGACATTGTGTCTCTGTATACGGTACGTTACTTACTCCTTTCTTTGTGTCATAATTAATATGGTTGCTAGATGTCACCAAACTATAACACGTAACATTTAGTCGTAATAACCTGCTGGCACAAACAATGTATATGCTTGTATTTTACAGGAAGACCGTCTCCCATTTATGGTTGATTGTAGGAGTGTTTTGGGCAGAATATGCAGCTCGGCAAAGCTGTCAAAGTTGATTGTGATTTATAAAAGGAATTTGCGTGGAAGCATGCCTGCACACAATTTTATAAATTATAGGTTACTTTTTTTGGCATACACAATTTCTGCTTGGTGCACATATAAACTTTTGGTATGGATCCTATATACAATATTATAAATGAAGCCCCAAGACTGGGATGGCTCATTAGGACAAAAAGCACTGAAATGAGTGAAATATTGGACTTTAACAATGGAAATGTTTAGATTTTTGTTCCTCTAAAATGAAGTTAGAGTTTGGTCAAAAAAAGCTGGCCCTGTGAGCTCATATCACTACACAGCCTTAGTGATATTTTAACACTGCCAATAAATCTCTCTGGGCTGAGGCCTTTCACACATTAAACTGTCTAACATGAAAAACAAAAAAACAGAAGCCACTTTCTGAGTTCCCTCATGGTCACCCACAAAAAGCTGTGAACCTTTCGCCTTCACTATTCATCGCCGTCTCCATTCGTTATGGGTCTTACCAGAAGGCGAGTCGTGCTCAAGGTCACAGCTGCTCTGTCCCACCTGGAAATGTGACTCCTCTGACCCACTGACTCAACATATGGACATGCTAGCATGCGCCATGTGGTCCGGGCGAGAAAGTTAAACTTTAATCTGGCCAGGTACTAGGGAATTTGCTCTAAGTTTCCCTAGCAGGTGGCGTTTTAATTATTGAAAATGCTCGGTTCATATTAAACCGAGCCACGAATCATTTTTTCATCAGGAACAAGAACTTGCAGCCAGAGCCATAAATCTATTGCAAATGTGAAGTAATTTTGAGCATTTCTTTCTTTCTCCCCTTTGTGTTATGTGCTGTGCATGCATTAACTACTTCCTTATTAAGCATCTCATCTAGCTCGCCCTTCAACAACATTAATATTGTATATGTTTGAAAATTCACGTCGCTGTTGGTGGAAGCACAGTTCCTTTCAATCTAGGAAATCAGACATGGAGGAAGTGCTGTTTATATCAGTAGTAAAGGTTCCTGTATACTGGTATATTTGGAGAAATCACCTCTCCCGTGATAACAGGCTCTCTAAGGGACCCCACACTGCAAAATATGATAGATGGAGAACTCACCAATTAGCACACATATATGCACAGGTTTCGTTCTGTGCAGCTTGTATAAACAACTATTGATGGATCCTATACCAAAGAAGAATGTGTCAGAGATGGTAAAGGCATGTACATTGTTAGTTTGAAAAAAAAACAAGAGAAAACTGCTTGGAGAACTTGATAGTTTATGCAACAGATGAACTGAGTCTGCACAGCTGCAGTGCCAATGCAGATAAATGTGTCATATTTAGACAGATGACGGAAACAATGCAGCATCATACAAATAAATATTTTTAAAAATCTGTGCATTAAAACAATTTGATTTCCTCACACTGTTAACAGCTTGCTCTGTGATCTCTCTGGATGCAGCTGCTAGCTCATAGCACCACACATGACATGCACTAGGTACATTTTTAAAAACAGAATTGATAATGCATGTTTGAAGCCGGCCATATGGTTGTGCTTTTTGAACAGTGGCTTCTAAGAGGATCTCTGTAAACCGGATTGTTGTAGCTGCATAATGTTCATGCAAGCATGCCACACTTCAGTGAAAGGCACCTACGTACCTTTACATAAATTCAATTCACAATATTTACTTCACATTGTTTATACTTCTAGTCCACAGTACTTTGAAAGGAAATATTATACCCTTTACTACATTTATCTGACAATGGAAATTACAAGCAATTTTGCAGAGTAAAGGCTTAGCAGTTTATAAAGCAGTTCAAATTAGTTGAACTTCTACTAACAGTAAAATTCTTCTTACTCATAAATTAATCAGTATTAACAATTCAACAAAGAATACATAATATGTGGGTACATTTTCAGCATACCCAGTATTTTCACTTGTTTTTCATAATGCTTCTTAACTTATAGACATTGTCTTATTATTCTTTCTACTTAAAAGATCTGAACACCGGCTCACAGCCAGTCACTTAGCCTGTCCAACAGCAGGGAGAAGAGCGTGTGTCAGTACACTAGCAACCTAATTCACGTGTTTTTTCTTAAGCACAAATCCTAAGCACATGTCACAGCCTGATAAATGTATGCACCTTAAAATACTGGCACAATGTAGTTTGTCAATCAAGTGTAGATAGCAAATAAAAATACAGGGGTGGACACGAAATTCGACAATCTACAGTACTATAATCCCAAACAATGGCTATGAAAATAGTATGAAATACCATTCAACTTTGTGGTAACGTTTGAGGTTACAGTTAGTGTTGGCATACTGGATCACATTATATCAAAAGAAGCACTGGTATTTCTGTATTTTTACCACTAGATATTAAAAAACAGTGGAAAATTTGTCATTGTAGTTTGATCTGCTCATTAACAGTAAATAGCTGCTGCAGCATCACTGGGTGTGACAGCTGGTGGAATTAAGGCACCTTATTACCTTTACCTCCTGACTTCTACAGTTTGTCATCCTGAAACTGAAGTCAATCCAATTCACTTGCACTGTCTGAGGATATCAATACGTTAGAAGTCCAGAATGAATAAATGTTTGGTAACCAGGTTAGAAAACTGAAAAAATGCCCTGTTGATCATTATGTTTTTCAGCTTTCTTTAACAAGTAATCCAGCAACAGTGTAAGATAATGCCGGTCAGTTTCTAGTGTATTTTAATAGTATTTTCAACCAGTGTTGTGCAAGTTCACACTTCACATTCGCTCCAAACCCTGTCTTTCATTATCCACTAAAAAGACCATTTGTTTTATTTCGTTTATATTTTGGGTAAAATTCTGACAGAGATTAATTTGAATCAATTCATTCATTTATATATTGTGAGGAGCCGCCGCATCCTGCTGGTAAGCAAATGGTTAAAAGATCACGACAAACACATGCACTGCATTCAAAATGCATTTCTAGCTGTTTTAGTAAACTTAGCCAGTTTTCTCTCATATTGAAACAAATCAAACTCAATAAGGAACCTGAACCACCCACCTCCACAGCTGCCACATCTAGTCATGATTGACAGCTACCAACACTAACTGATAACTCGCAGCCTGCGACATGTTAACAGCAGGAAACCAACCATAAACCTGAACAGACAGTCAGGCCCGTCTTACCTTAAACCAGATGATTTTTACTCCTCTCCCTTTGTGCCAAAGTATCCACGTTATTAAATCCAAGACAACAGCCCTGGCGTTTCCTTGTTGTCCTGGTCCTCAGAGTCAGTCCATCCTTCATATATCATGAAACTTTAAAACGAGCTTCCAGTATAAAACTCAGTCAAAAAAAATATAAGGTGTGACCTAAAACTACTTTACAACTCAGATGGTACTTTCACTCATCCATGTGTTTAGCTGGCCGTCTACTGAAAGTTTTATACCTAGCACTACTCCATGTCCAGCGGTGGACTATTAGCGTTCCACGCTCCAGGCCAGCAGGTGGCGGTAATGCACCTTAGGTTGGCTTGCAAACAGCCAATAACCGCCAATAACCACCATAAGAAGAAGAAGAAGTTCTCGCTGTGTTCACTTCCTATGAATGCTGAGGTGCAGGGCCTCTAGCAAAAATTCTGCTACGCGCTACCACGGAAATCTTGCGCGCGTAAAAGGTAGAAATATGGGTTTACGAAATAATGAAACTACATTATTGACAATCAAATTGTTTAATTTGAATAAAAAAGAAACACATAGTGCTTTCTTTAGCTAACTTTGGCTGACTCCCATTGACATTGCTGCTGCACAGTGGATCCCTCCCAGTGAGATGAATCATACCCAGCACTCATTAACAACACAATTGGACAAATAAATGCAAATTTCATGCTGCAGGCATGATATAAAATACAAGTAATTTGGCCAACATCAATTATAAAGCACCAGAAAAATGTTAGTTGTATTTAAGCCAACAACCTGACATCCATCCATTCATTCATTATCTTTATTACTTTTTCCTGAATAGGGTCACAGGGGAGCTTCATTAATACTGAGAAGCATCACATTTTGAATCTGGCAGGGGTGGCACCACAGCTGAATAATCAGATGTATGGGAGTGGCTGGTGCCACCCCTGGCCACCCCCTTACTTTGAAGTAAATAAAATAGTTACATTACTTATTACATTTTTAACAGGGCACTGGAACTAGTAATCAACAATGTATTACATTGTTAAAGTAACCTTCCCAACACTTCACAAACTGACCGTTGCGAGTTTTGCGAGTACTGTAGTATTGTTGCATGATGCTGTTAGTGGATTTCATCATACTGTGTACAACAGGAGCTGCTTTTCTTGTGTCAACACCTGTAAATGCCTTTTAGGTCTGGGAGAACTGCATATAGTTAGACAATAGTTTTCAGTGTAAAACACATTTTGTCACCAATTAGGACTGGGTACAGCTGGCGAACCACTTTTCCTAAGCAGATTTTTAGTTCATTTTCGAGAAAGTGCTGTGGTTTCCTGTTTTGAAAGCCAGTCCCCTTGTTGACACTTGTCAAGCAAAGTATTCATTTTGGTACAGAAAACATCTTGCTTATCTCTGTAGAACTGAGTACATTTTCATCGCTGCTGGAACAGAAATAACAGGCATGAATTCTGTTTGCATTGTCCCCTCACATGGTATTCTTCTGCTCAGTAAAAAAAAAAAAATGGGAGGGCAAATTTAATTTGCATCTCAAACCATTTCCCTGATTGGCAATTGCTTGATATATCCCCTGTGTCCAAAATTTAAATGCTTCCAGAGAAATTTCTATAGAGGCTGTGCTTTTTTTTTTCCTCTTTCAACTCATAACATCCGTGTTTAATGAGTTGCGTCAAAAAGACTCAGGAAACTGCAGTGCTCAAGTAAAGAGAAGACACGGCTTGATAAAAATAAACCGTACTGCATAATTTAACCACTTTTCCATTCATTAATTTTTTTCATATAATGAAGTAGATCAAGGTGATCCTAAATTGATTTAGTCAAGTTTTACTTATTGCTCATTGCATTTACTTTTGGCAGCAAATGGGCAGAAATCCAGTGACCCATCCTGACACGCATTAGCCTGACATACTGTGAAATAGGCAAAAGGCCTCACCTGCATTTAGTCTTTAATTAAAGGCTACTGAGGGCAATGAAAGATGGGAATAACAACAGAGTACAGCTTTAAACCAGCAGGTTCAATGTTAAGTGTACCAGATGTCAATGCTTTTAATATCTGGAATAAGATTGCTTTAAATTACATCCTTTAAAGACTTTTCCTCCATATTGAAGCTGATTAGAAGATGCTTAAATGAGGATCAAAAAGTGAAGCTTGTGCTGAGCAGAAATGGAATATTCTTTTGGCAGATAACAATAAAAAAACAGCTACTCAGAGTTAACACCTGTTCAAGGAGCAATTCAAAGACAGAAATCCACATTTCATTAGTTCCTGCCATATGGAATATGATAAACACAGCCGCTTTCTTTCAACTGAATTACAGCATTCACAACTGTTAGAAGATAAAGTCTGCTGGAAAACATTGCAGCGATTCTGTATTTCAGTGGTATGACAATTAATTTGGTAACCTGGTAAGTGGTGAAAAGGTACAAGTGTTCGTACACTTGAATATTCCTATACATGTTGTCGCCTACAGCTTCAGAATGCAAAACGGGCCATGTATAGATGGCAGAGAGCAATGACTGAGGAGTTTGATGAAGATGTGGTATTTGAGAACTCTCCTCTTCTCCAGTACCTACATGATCTAGGGCAACATGAATATCACTGCAGCAAAGAAGAAACCAGCGTAGCACAAACATTGCTTCCCTGGTTAATGGAGACTTATTAGTAGCAGTTTACAGCAGTATTGTATTGGTTTTTTTAAATTTTGTTTTTATTTATTTTATATGTTTCATTTGAAATTTAATTTAAAAAATCTAAATGTTGATGTTTATAAATCTTTTTAATAAATGGCAAGCAATTTTGTGACTTTTTTCACTTACTGTACTGAAAATGAATGAAACTGTGACTTTGAAACTGGGGTATGTACCAAACTGTGATTTTTGTGTACCATTATATATCTATTACCTGGTACTACTGTACTAACTCTTAAGTTTAAACTTAGCCTTAGCACACAAATATACAATAATACTGGCCTTTCACTCAAAGATTATGAAAAAAACTCATAAACGACTTTCAAAAGACTAAAGTCTGAAACCCTCTGAAGACAATGTGTCATTAGTCACACAGAGATTTAGTCACAGACTATGATTTTGCAAAGACTGGGAATCACGCAGGGTCATTATTTGCAAGACTGCAACTTGATTTCTCTTGAGATTACTTCCCATCATGCTCCTGGTGGGAAGTTACAGGAAGAAAGAATTGAAAAATGGAGCAGAAGCAAAAGCAGCATTTGGCTACAGCTGCACTTGTGTGTGCAGTGTTTTGCCTGAAAAAAAGAGAGAGAAGACACGGCAAAATGTGACTGAAAGGTGACAGCAAGGTTTGTCCATCCTTTCTCTCTCTCCACTCTATCATGGTACATATTGGATGACACATCAAACAAACACCCTTGCCCACTCCACCAATATCTCCTCCTTTGTAACATTCCAACAGAAGCCTCACCAGAGTCTCCATCATGTGTTTCTGTGCCCACTGTACTGCTTCCTGCTTGGTGCTGGAGCGAGCTCATCTATTGGTTGTTTACAATGTTCCTGTCACTGTCTGCATGAACCAAGACTAAAGACTTAGAATAATATTATACATGGCTGATTTTATTGGAAAGTCAAGATGACGATAGCGCAACACAACTATAGCAGGACTCTTGGGATTTTATTCCAACATAGGAAATCTGTCTGCTGCGTTGAAATCATTTGAAATGTTGTTAGGTATAAGGCTGGCATAAGTTGCTACCAGCGGTGGAGGAGGTATTCCGATTCTTTACAAACCACACACTGTAGTGGAAATCCTCCTTCACAAGTCAGTAATGGAATAAATTCCTGCATGGCAAATGCTAAAGTAAAAATATCCTGGGATACGGCACCAAATGTACTTAAAGTATAAAGAGGGAATGTATATACAGTAGCTGTGAATGTTTACAGTGATACATTATTGTGCTACACTACTGCTTTAATGTCTAAGCAGCATTTTACTGGTGCAGATGGTTGAGGTGTTGCTAGTTTAACCAGCATTTATACTGCTAGGAGGTTTAATTTGTCCCAATGGATCCCATATTTTATATGCAAATATTTTAGTTTTATTTTGGGAAAAGTAATTAAATCTATAATCTTTTTACTCTAAACAAGATCATATGTAAAATATCATTATGTATAACCTGACACTTTACAAAATGCTGTTTAATTAGCATGTAAACTGGAAACGATAATTTAAGATGGCTTAGCTTAATTGAATGTTTGCCACTCATTCTAAACTGCATGAATAATAAGCCTGAAACACATTGCTTTATGTATGCATTTATTAGTTAAATAAAGTAATACCTAGTTTACTAGATTGGTAGGTATATTTAACATATATCATTTTCCACCCTGAAACTGTAATCGTTGGAAACCATGCTAAAGCTTGTGGTGCTACACTGGCTTCCTGTTTGCATGCTGTAGTTGATTAGTTTGCTTGGACAGCATTACAGCTGTTTCCTACCGGCAAGTTAAACTGAAATCCTTTTTCAGTAAGACATTTCAAGTTTTAATTGTGCAGCCCAGTAATTCTTAGTTTGTAACTAGCTAAAAGTTATTAAGAACTTGGCAAGAGCCTAAATGCACGAGTTAAACCCAGTCCTGATGAATGCACAGGGGTGAGCACACACACTGAATCTGTCATAGTACACCTTCCAACACACAAGGAGAGGCAGTGTCAAAGCTAAAGTCCTCTTTTCCCAGTTAAAATGTTTGCAATAAGAAATCACAGTTTGACATTTGGGGATTTTAAGAAAAAAATACCAATTTCCTGCTCAAAATACCAGAGTGGCACACCCGCCTGTGTTTCAACTGAGTGCACGTGGTTAATTGTCATAGTGGATTAAGACCTGGCTAATGTGGGTTTTCTATGGGACTGGAGGCTGCATGCACAGGAAACACTAGGATGTGGTCATGAGGAGAAAAAATAAGTTGGGCTTTGGTAGAGCACAGGGATTTGGGGAATGAGTCCATTCTGGGATTTAGATGTGCCATACAAGTAAAATGAGAGTATCCTGGATTTTCCCCAGTTGAACGCTAAGCTGCGGTGGCTACGTTAAGATGTCCCAAGCTTCCCATACAGAAATAAGAGGATAATTTGCCGTGGTGCGGTACAGCACACAGTTTTAACCCAGAATTACTAGTGTCTGACCCAAAATAGATTTATCTAGGCCCATGTTTCTTACAATATGCCAACAGAAAAAATTTATGTAAAAGACAATGAATGAGACGGATCACTCATCAGAGCTCAAAAACATATACATTTCTTTGTTAAATACAGGGAATAGTTTTCAAATAAAAAGGAGTGATCGCTTAAATCCAAGGGCTCTTTTATTTTCAAAAAGCTTCACTTAAGTATTTACAGTTTGTGCAAAAACATTTAAAGGTTTCAAGGACTTTACATTGTAAGTTCAACCTCAAGGCACATACATGGAACAACATTAATATGTCATCATGAGAACAGAAATTTAACTTTGGTTCCTAAGAAAATGTCTTGTGTGGATGGTTAACATAACACTGAAAGTGTCTTGTTGAGAAGCTGGATGGCAAAGTATCCAAACATAGCTGTTTTACACGCACTGTAAATTTCCAGCCTAGTTTCTCTAAACCAAATGAGAACCTTTCTCTATGTTTACTCATACTGTGTCTCAATCACAGGTGGGTGATTGCTCAAAAAAATACTTGGTATGATTAAAATGAAAGGCTATAAGCAAAATACAGCGCATGCAAAATTCCTTGACTGAATGTCACTGGCTAACAGATGTTTGCCATGAAGGTTTTGCCTACTGAAAAAAAAGCCTTTAAACACATTTAGTTTCAACCTCTGTTTATCTGAACTGACCTCCCAGTGATTAAACATAATTATTTCAATGTAAATCAGTGAGCTTTAAGGTAAATTACTTCTTGGCACCCTGAAACAGCAATAAACTGATGCTAGCAGTCTGTAATATGTTTTGTGTAATTCACTTGATCACAGCACTGCTGTCGTGTTCTTTCATCAAGCACGTAGAAAATTAAGAGTAATGTATGCTGCAAAACAACTACCGAAGCTCCTTCCCAGTCTGGTTGAATCATTTGCCATGCACCACTTGAGGCCTGGCACTATGGATGAACAGGCTCTCATTAGTTACTGTGCGTCTTGCTTAGTGTTGTTCTCACTGTTAATACTGTTATTGTTGCTGCCGTGGCTGCAGTCTTTTGGAGAAATGTGCTTCCTGTTCTGCTGTTTAGTTGTGTCTCGTCTTTTTTGTGCCTTTTATTCCTCCCACAAAAAGTTCGCTCTAGTTATTCATTCAGTCCTGCATATAAGGTAAGGCAAATATCTGTCTCCGTTACACATTCACAGACAGGGGAAATACCATATGTTGCAAAAGCTTGACCTGATTTTGTATGCATGAGATGTAAAATAGGGCTTTCATAAAAACATAAAAACAATGTCAACAATATGTGATGTCAATGTTCAAGAGTTTCTATGGTT
>NW_018128062.1:386759-396975 GCF_001952655.1 Monopterus albus | reverse complement strand
TGGAAAGCCATATGTGAACTGTCAGTAGGTTAGGCTTCATGATTTTTAAGCAAGATAGATCAAAGCGTGGGTCAGGGCAGCCTGGTGCATCTGCGTATTAGGTGTGCCGATGTGGATATTAGTAGAAAAGTAGTAAAATAAAAATTGGAAATGCTTTGATAACCACAGAAGAGCGCCATAATAATAAACCCAACATAAAAAATCCATCTAGACAAGTCATGTATTAAAGTATTTAGTCTTACATCATTTGTCAGGGGAATGCGATCATTCCAATTCAAATCAAGTTCTTTTACTTTTTCTTTTCACTTAAAGGCTCAGTTTGACATTTTGCATTTATTGCCAAGAGGTATGCAAATATTGATACCAATCTTATATCTCTATGGTAAATGCGAAGCTGTAAACCAGGATTCAATTACCTTAGCTTAGCCTAAAGACCAAAAATGGTAGTAAGGCTACTCTGTCCAAAATAACAAAATACACCTAAGCATTTGTAAAGCTTACATATTAACACAATATATATTGTTTGTCTTATTTGTACAAAAAAAATCTACAATTGATAATTTCATACCCTTGGAAAGAGCCAAGCTAGTTGCTTTGCTAAGTTAAGCTAACTGGCTGCTAGCAGCTGCTTCATATTTAGCATAGAGGTGTGTGTGGTATCACTTTTCTCATCTAAAGTGAAATAAATGATTTCTCAAAATGATGGTCTCTCAATAATATTTTTTCAACACATTGCTATTTGCATTAAAAATAAACTTGACATATAAGTGAAAAATGTGTCTGTTTTCTCATTGTAAACAAGATTTTTAAGACATAATATCACACTAAATGGCATGTTAAGACAGATTATTTAATTCATTCCTGTTTGTTAATGTTCAGAATGTTATGTTTGTTAAACAGATTTTAAATGCAGGGACATGAATGCATCACCTTAACTTAAAGTCCATATGAGCTATTGCTGGAATTTCAAGATCACAACACTCTGGAATAACTCGAGTACAAGCCCTTAAAAAGTCATTTTACTCCAAACATTTGGCCTAGATTGTGTTAATTCTCTACTGTGTTTGTTCTTGCAGCTGAATCTCCGTGTCTCACAAAGAGTTAACACACTCTCTGTCCCAGTGTGAGCTCCATGCAGCCAAGTGAAAATAAGGTCTACATATTTTTCTCCCCTTTTTGGTCGGGGATTATGAGAAGAGGAGGAAAAGAAAGAGAGGCAGCAGACGGGTCGGTGCTGGGAATTCTTTAAGCTTGGCCCCTCAAAATAAAATCTTGTCAAATCAAATCAAGTCTTCTGAAGAAGTGCATAATGAAGACCTCTCGCTGGCACCTCACATGCAGAGAGCTGCCACCACAGCCCGTGAGCTGAAGGGTAGGGAAACTGTTTTAATTGAGCCCATGCAGCGATCAGAGGTGTAGAGACAGACAGTGAGACAGCAGACAGGAATAAAAGACAGAAAATCAGGGTGGACTGGGTGAGCATCATCATTTTAGATACTAGTATTGTGAAGTGAGCAGCTGCACTGTTCAGGTGAGCAAATCGTAAATAAAATAGGCTGCCTCATACTGTAAATGGGTACGAAAGGATAAATGATGAGGCACTATATGAGCTGCTCAGTCACAACTGTGCACTGTGAGGATCATGGGCGGAGTGCGAACTCATTGTTGTAATTTCTTAATTTATCCAAAAATCCTAATGAATGCTGGGACAAGGCTAAAATAAGTGGGTGTATAATTAGCATTATGTGTGTGTCTCCAAACACACACACAGTCAAAGGCCTTCCCTCGTGATAGAGGACAGTGGTGAAAATCCATATAATTTAGCTGCCAAACACAGAAAACACTGTTAGTTTTAAATGAGTCCACATCACTGAGTAGCTAGATGAGCAATAATACTCTAAACAATGCTGTTTGGGAATGAGTAATGTCATCTGGGTAATGGACTCCAGAGGAATGGTGGAGGAAAAGTGATCTCTCCTGTCTGTTTTGTCCTCTATTCCTGTCCCACACATGACACTGAGGGTAACTGCCCCCTTGTGGTCTCACTTGTCAAAACAAAGAAAAAAAAGAAGCAGAACAAAGGGAATTTCTTCAAAAGGAGCTCCGTGTCTCACCACATCCATGCACCTAATTAGGGAAAATGACCCTTTGTTGCTTTTTAAACTCATGCTAATAATCACCAAAAACAAAAACAAAAAAACGTGCTAGAAAAGACAGAGTTCTCCAAAAGTGTCTCTAGACTAAGCCCACTTTTGTTCTACTGTAAATCAATAGAACAAAGATGCTTTTAGTGTTAAAGCACTTTTGGGAAATCTCAGTCCAGGCTTTCCAAAAGCACCAATGACACAACAATCCTTTACATGTGATCGACAACACTGCTCATTTCTTGCTGTGCTCCCATTAAGAAGAAAGTGCACTTCAATTGTTTTTTACACCATGCCACCAACGAACCAGTGCTACATTTTCACAGCGCTCTCATCAGCAGTGTTTGGATTTGCCCTGTGCTATGTTGCCTTTACTACTGTTCTGTTGTACTGGGGAGGGTTTGCAGCGTGTCAAAGCGCAAAAAGGCCATATTTTGCTTCTGTGGTTAGCAAAGGATCCCAGCCCTCTAAACGCCTCAATGTTTCCAAGGCTGACAGCGTTCATCAGAAGCTACACCCAAGGTGCCGTGATTGTACAAATCCATGTTCGTGTACAGTACTGACCATTAAAACAACTCAAACCCTGCTGGTTATAAAACAAAGAAACACTTGTATCTCTTTTTCTAAGAATAAAAAAGATAGCAGAGAATCCCACATTATCCACAGTATAAATTACACCTTAGACAGAACTTGGAAATATATATAGTACAGGTATATTTCACTAGAATTTTTATGTTTATGGTTGCCTACACAAACAGTGTATGTGTATGTATTTATGCATTTATTAAATGTTTCTTGTATGTGTGTGTTTGTGTGTGCAACTGTACTAGTTGCTGCTGCATCACGTGTGACTGAAATCTGTACTGGGCACATTGCTGCTCTTGCAGTAGGCTATACTGTTATTACTGAGGTGACAGTCTCTAAATCCAATGCCCCCATTGGGTGTGTAGATGGGTTGAATGCGGAAATCTCCCTTGAGCAGCTGCTCATTGTTCAGCGCCACTATCTGGAAACTGGTCTCAGTCATCTCCAGAATGGAGTTATCCTTCTTGGTTCCAGCCTCGCAATAGTCATCTTTTCTCCTGCCTCGGTTGTATTTCCACTTGGTCGAAGATGACCGGCTCTTCCTGTGCATGTGCCAGCAGAACAAACTGAGTAGAGTTACCAGGATGATAAGAACCACCCCACCTATGATCCCAGCCATTAGCAGTGTGGAGTTGATGCTCTCCTGAGGACCTTGGTCTCTGCCAGGAGGCTTAGTAGACAAGGCAGACTTGGTCCTAGCCTCAGAACATATAGTATCCTCTCCAGGCCTGTAGGAGTTAAGGGTGTCCAGCATGTGCACACAGATCCGATACACAGACCGGGGCTCCAGGTTGGTGAGGCTGATTTGCCGCAGACCCCCACTCACTGTTCGCTCACGCATTCCTTGGTTGATTTGGCTTTGGCCCCTTTTCACCCATGTGATCTTGTAGGCTTTGACAGTGAAATAGGAATCCCAGCTCACCTCAATACTAGTGGAGTTGACCACATTGAAGGAGATCTGTAGGGGATCCTCATAAGGAGGCAGGGGCCCAGGAGGGTTGTTATGGATCGGGGGTAGGGGAGGGGAGGGCGAGTCAAAGTAGTAGGGGGTGGATGTGGTGATGAGGTTGGATATCATGGTGGTGACAGGAGGGGTGGTGGGTGGAGGAGGGGGTGTGGAGCGGAGGGTGGGCCAAGGCGGCTGGTCAGTATCGACAGGGCAGTCAATAATATCCAGTGTGAGCTCTCTGATCATCATGCCACGCACCTTGTCTGGACTTAGGCACACAAACCCTCGGGCGTTAATTGAGGAAGGTAGTGACTTGAGCCACACCACCACCCATTTCACTGCACAGTCACAGCGCCAGGGGTTATTACGCACAATGAGATGCTTTAGGCTCGACAAGCTATCAAACACACCCTGTGTTAGAGTCTGAAGTTGGTTGCTGGAGATATCTAGTTTTTCCAGCCTATTTAGGCCAGTGAAGGCTGCCACAGGGATCTGGTCAATCTGGTTCTCCTGTAAGCTGAGTTTAACCAGTGACTGGCTAGGTAGGAGAGGTGGGGGAAAGGTCAGTGAATTGCGGGCGAGAGCCAGCTCACGAAGATTGACGAGGTCCCGGAAGGTCCCGGGAGCAATGCCCTCATCCGTCAGCAGGTTTCCGTCCAGCAGGAGGCGCTGCAGGCGTGTCACATTCTGGAAGGCCTCTTCTGCAATGACAGCAATGCGGTTCTCATCTAACCGCAGCTCCTTCAGGTCTTCAGGAAGGCCAATGGGAACGCTGCTCAAGTGGTTCTTGGTAAGGAAGAGGAGTTTGAGGCTTAATGCCTCTCTAAAGGCCCCTTCTTCCACCCCCACTGTGGAGATGGAGTTATCATCGAGATGCAGCTCCTCTAATTGAGTCAGCTGGGCCAGGGCTGCCTTGGAGATTGTTTGGATATTGTTCTCCTGGAGATGCAGGACCCTAGTGTTTTTTGGCAGATTAATGGGGAATTCGTCCAGCTGGTTGCCATACAGATAAACCATCTCCACAGAGGCCAGATTGTGAAATTCCACAGGGAAGCCAGCATTGTTGATCTGGTTGTTATGTAGGTACAGGACCTTGTAGCCCCCCTGTATCCCCAGAGGCACTGATGTCAGGCTGCGTTCGTTGCAGTACACAAACGATTTGTCACAACGACACTCTGCCGGGCAAGAGGCACCAGGTCTGAATTGCATTTGGAGGCTTAGGATGACAGTCAACATAAACTGCAAGAATGAAGCCCAATCTCTATTCCAGGGTCCAGCCAGAAACTCCATAGTGGAAAAACAAAAAGGGAAAAGGGAAACCAACAATAAAAAGAACTGGGAGGGAATAAATCAGAAAGTCAATATATATCCACCAAAAACCAAACCCACGAAAAGTCCACCTATCGTTTGGTAATGATGCAGTTAGGTGGGAAAAGAGCAGGAAACTGTGGGTGTAATCCTGAAAATGCTCGTCCTCAGCTGAAGAGCGATAGCCTCATTAGTGGTGGCCAGTCCTCTGACTGACTCCATCCATGCTGAGACATCAGACCAAAGCAGGACTCTTCATTCGTCACTCCATACAGAGCTCAGCCAGGGCCAATTTGAAGCCACACAGTAGAGAGCCACCGCAGGCTCCACTCGCCTGTCCGTCACACATTGATGGTCCCCAAACGGGGCAGAGTCCAAGGGGGGTGACATTTGGATCCAGAGACCTGTGGAAAAACAAAGAAATGTTAGATTAGAATTTTCAGGGGTGGCCTACTCTCAGAGAAAGGGCCTCTCTTTTCCATTCCTTCCTCGGTCTCTTTATTTGACATACAAATATGTACACACATACCAACTGTCTCCTTCCCTCTCACCCTTTCCTTCTCTCCCAAACAGAAAGACAGAAAACAAAACAAATCGTTCACTGCTGATGTCAAATTATGCGCCAGCTATTTAAAAAAGAGTCAAACCATCTGATAAATATTCAGAACAGCTCATGCACATCCGGTTTCACAGACATAAAGCAGGCTTTTATCCCTTCCGCTCTATCAAAGGAGGGAATAGAGCAGTGCAAGGACACACACTAATGCATTCACAGAGGTTCTGAGCAACATCAATGTTGCTTAATGGAAAACATGCAAATAAAGATAATAAAGACATCAGCTCTTGGGGCACCAACAAGATATTCCCTGGAAAAAACAAAACGGGGGAAAAAATCATCTTCACAATTGTCTTGTTTTTTTCATCTGCTTGAGCAGGCAAGTTAGGCAAAGGTACACTAGTAAACATGTTGTTACAATAAACAGGGCTGATTATTTTGCTGGTGGCCAAAGGATGAGCTCGTTATTACATGTTGGCCCGAATGCCACCATCAGACTCAAGATTAAAAGCTCTGAGGAATAGAATTACAAAGGAGAGGCAGTAAATGAATTGAGATTCTGCATATCAGCTCCTCCTCTCTCTAGAGGGACATACAGTACACAGGCTGTCAATTATATGGGAATGGAAAATAATTTAGTCCTTCAGCCTGCAATAAATGATCAATACAGGCTATTTTTCAGCAGACTTGTAGTAAAGCACAAGCCCACTGACTTACAATAGCTCCCCCAGATCTATTATTCCAACTTTTATGATTCGTCCAACATTTTTTCCTCCTTTTCCCCAACATGACTCAAAGGTACTGGTTATTATCGGTTACCTTGCAGCTTAACTGAAGCTCCTCCCTGAGTCAGTGTTAGAAGACAATAACATGACAATAATAGGAATGGTGGGTTGAATGTTAAGTACAGAAACGGCCATGAGTGTGGGTTAAGGTGTTCTGCAGGGTTTGTCAAGGAACAGGAGCAGCCAGCCAGCCACATAATTCAACAGTCATTAGAATGTATGCTGTTTTTGGTCGATCTGTGGAACTAAATTACAGATCTGTAATGTCTGGAAGTCCTATAAAAAAATACTAAAATGGGAAAATTGTATTTACCTAGCCCTGTTTCTTAAGAATCCCTGCGTTGTTTGCTGGCAAGATGGAGCCCGTGTGAGCTCTTTGTGGCAGAGATGGAGAAACAACCCTCTGACACACATCTTTGATCTACTTTTCTAAATTGAAAGATAAAATGTGCTATCACAGCATCACAATCAACAGCAGAAGGCAGCAACAACCAAAATGTTACTAAAAACCCAAGTATTGACATTTAAAAGGTGCATGATATCAAAACCAAACCGGATCAACTGAAGAGATGGAGAGATCAAGGAGGGAAAGTGATGAAGAACACTTTTTTCTTGATTTTTATTTCATTTTCAGGCAAGGGAGCACAGTTTCTCACCACCAGATGATCGCTGTGTTATGTGGCCAAGCCAATCCGATTAGAACTGGATTTAGCGACAGAAACGCAATTAAAAGTTTAAAATGAACGGGGTATTTAAGAGGCGATAAGAGGCGGATCAGGTATACTTCAAAGCCTGCCCAGTGAGCGGTGTTCATTTGGATGAATTATTTCAAAGGGGGGATTGAAAACCGTGCTGTGCATTGAGAAGTGAAAGCCCCTCTTTAAAAAGTCAGGTTTTCCCCGGGGTGTAAAATGTGGAGCGGTGCGCTTTGTAGTGCAGTAGCCCAATTTTTGACTCGATGAAATATCTAATTAACTTACAAATAATTTGGCCAACAGTTTTAGTTAATCTTTAAAAGTCACTGGGAATTGGTGAATTAATGCCAGTGTGCTTACACCATGCCTAGAGCTGTGTGTCACACAGATAAAAAACATTTGTGGATCTGTTTATAGAGGCTTGGTTAAATTCAAGTCCATAAATTGTATATTATTTCTTAGCCTGAAACATGAACATTTTCCTCTACATGTCCTTCCAACTATGTCCTGGGTTATTGAGGAACATCACTGTACCTTTGGCGAGCCTTTGTCCATTAAAACCCCCACTACCGCGTTCAACTTTCCCCCTTTCTTTGAGCAGCTGTCCTTCATGCGGTCCTGCTGTATGACCGTGCGTAAAGGTCCGTTTGGTAACACTGGTGTGAGTCGGTTCGGATCAGCAGCGTGAATCCGGTGAGTCTACGGAACAGCATATTTGCCTGCATGGGTCGCCC
Organism: Monopterus albus; assembly: GCF_001952655.1. NCBI lineage: Eukaryota > Metazoa > Chordata > Actinopteri > Synbranchiformes > Synbranchidae > Monopterus > Monopterus albus. Next base: position 389,219 of record NW_018128062.1, on the reverse strand, counting down.
CCGCCGGTTGTGGCTGCGCGTCCGTCCACACCGCTGTACGCACTTTTTAGTTTTCCAGCTCCCGGGCGCTTCACTACGCAGCTCCTCCGCTTTAACTCAGCACCGTCTGCTGCGCATGGGGAGCGAAGAAAGCGGCGGCAGGATGATCGCAGCGCCCACTTCTCCCCTTCCACACTCTGCCCAAACGGTGAGGACGCACTCATCGAGGTGTCCGCAGCCTGATCTGCCCGGGTCCATGACGGCCAGCTGTGGCCGCCGGTGCACTGTTCAGTGGGGAACTCAAACTTGCCTTTAGTGTCTACGCAGCTCAGACCCGTTCTCCCTGCGAATTGTTTCGTAGATGGATCTAGTTGATAGTGCGACGTGTGTGCTCTGCTCAGCTCTCTCTCTCCCTGTCCTCTCTCTCTCTCTCTCTCTTTCTCTCTCTCTCTCTCACACACACACACACACACCCCTCCCATCCCTCTTCCTAAGAATAAAGAATGCATCTCCTCCAGCAGCTCCGTGGTGGCTCTAAGCCACAGATCCTCCCTGCTGCCCTCACACTGCAGAAAATAGTTTGTCTCTCAACACATTTTATCCCTACATGCTATTTGCCTGCCCTATACCTTACCAAGCGCGTCTGTTTGCATTGTAATCACTAAATCCAGAGATTTGACTTTGTCACATTCCCAATGAAAAATCACTACAGGCCAGATGCTTTTAATGTTCCTAGTTATTTACAGTGTGACTACGTCTTGGGGTCACAAAGCGTCCCTGAAAGGCCTTATTAAACCATACTTTTATTGGAATATATTTCGACCTGCTGTGAGATTTTTATGACCGCCATCCCCTGTTTTCTACCAGGCTTTTATGTAATTACAACTGGTTAATTAGGTTGGAGTGAAAAGCACAGTCTCACATTTGCTTCCAGTACGTTCTTTGAGTGACTTGAAGCATTTAGACGCACACTGACAGCCAGAGTAATTTCATTTGACTACATTGCTTCTTTAGCGATTCAGCAGTGCACTGCGCGCACGCACACTTATTCGCATGCGCACACACAGAGCCATTTCCCTGAATCTAGTCACCCCTCCGAGCACGCGCTCATTCTATAACACAAATAATAATAAAAAAACGCGCCCCAGTAGATTTCCATTAAAATGTTTAGGGGGGTTTCCCTGATGTAGGTGGGCGTTTTCTCCCTCTCTCCTTCCTTTTCTGCACAAAGTTAAATTCATGAGCATAAAGCCACACTTTACTCCGTTGAATAGGCTACAGGAAGGGATTGTGTTGTCAGCCTAAAGTATGACAAATGGCGTAGTCAGTGTTTGCTAAAATTAGCAAACTACAAACTACAGCTACAGCCTTACTATCTGTTACAAATCAGTTTGCTATCTGCCTCATCCTTTATTTGTGCTACTGTGTTTTAGCATTTACCATTGAAATTGTCCCCTAAGCTGCTGTTCAGCAGCAGCAGTTACATATTCAATAACTACAATGAACTTGTCAGAAATCAGTATATGTTTGTGGTTTGAATTTGATTGTTTAGTTATCTGGTCAAAATTACAAAAAAAGCATTAATATTTTTTTTAATTAGCCGATTAATTGTAGTCTTAAGCCTCTTACATTCATATTCTCCGGGTATGTGAATTTGGGGTTCCAGCTGACGTCCTGTGGCTAATGCTAACGTAACTACAGTAGCTTCCACTTTTTGAGTAAAATAAAAAACGTAACAACACAACAATTCTTCTCAAATGCTGAATGTTGCAAAGGGACAACAACATTATGTGGGCTTATGTTCATAAACCTTACAGGTGCAGGTCAGAAGTGCACCTTGGGAGCTCATACAGCGGGTTGTACAGTACAGCAGCAGTGCTGTGTTAGGTACCGTTCGCACCAGTCAGTGAGCGAACGAGAAAGAGGCGGACCCAGGTAGCCGACTTCGGTACAAGCAGTGATTTATTATATACAGTGATGAAGGGAGTAACAATACACAGAGGGAAATAGTGCGTAGTCCTGTCGATGAGTAGTAACCGGGTGTTTGACCAACCGCAGGAGGCGAGGAGATGGAGAGCTGGGCCGAGCTGCGTAGGCTGGGTCACTCCTGGGCTGGTCGGTGGTGATGGTGGCTACTGAAGGTGGAGACAGAGAGATGAAGGCAATAGTGGAACAGATAGGCGACTGAGTATTGACCTGCCTGGGAGGAGAGAGTGGAGTCACGGTCCATAGGAACAGTCCATCGGGGAAACACAAAACAGTAGCTGGCTAGGGGATTAATACATACAAAACAGTGAAAAAAGCACGGAGAAAAAATGGCCTAGAGATGAGAACGAACTGGCAAGTGACTGAGGAGTGAAACCCGGTAATATAGTGAGCAACCTAATCAAGTGCAGCTGGTGATAAGGGAGTGAGGAACAGGTGAACGTGATTAGTGTTAATGGGCAAGAGACAGTAGGAAAGGTGAGGGAGGCCAGAGCG
>NW_018128062.1:374900-383637 GCF_001952655.1 Monopterus albus | reverse complement strand
GTTGGTGGCCGCACCGGACAGGCGGCGATGAGATGGTCGGGGGCCCGACAGTAGAGGCAAGACCCGGTGCGAACACGGCAGGCCCATTCCTCAGGGGTCAGACGGGCATGCCCTAGTTCCATGGATTCATCCGTAGCTCTCTGGAAGGATGTGTCGGTCTCCCCCATACGGGATGGGGCCCGGGCCTCAGAAGGTAGTGCAGATGCAGAATGGGTCAGTGTGGTCAGCTGCTGCCCTGCTCTTTCCTTTCGGAAAGAGCACTGCCGTTTGTCGATCATGATAGCCAAGTCGACTAGGGAGCGGAGGTTAGGGGGCTCACCTTGGGTACTTAGTTCCGCCTTAATGTCGTCTTTAAGGCCGTGCCAGAAGGCCGTGCCAGAAGGCCGCGCAGTGGGCGGTCCTGCCAGCCGGCCTTCGTGGCTAACACCCAGAAATCAATGGAATAGTCAAGGACACGGCAAGCCCCCTGGCGTATTGTCATGAGCTCCCTAGAAGCTTGGCTGTGATGTGAAGATGGCGAAAAAACTGACCCGAGTTCATCCATGAATTCTGAGATGGAGGTGCTGATGAAGAGTCCTTGTGAGTCTGCAGCCTCGGCCCAGAGCAGTGCCTTCCTTCGGAGACGGTTAATGATGTAGCTGATCTTTTCTCTGTCAGTGATGTAGGTCCGGGGCTGGTGGTCAAACACCCGGTGGCACTGCAGCAAAAAACCCCGACAACTCTCGACTTGTCCGTCGAAAGTGTCGGGCTCAAGTATGTGTGGGTCTCTGCGAGGACTGGCGGCATGGGTGGCGGAGCGTGGAGCCTGTGAAAATGTAGCAGAGGAAACGTGTGGAGGTGATAGAATGGCAGAGAGTTGTGCTACCTGCTGAGTTAGTGCTGCAATGTGCTTGTGCTGTTACTGCAGTGCCTGAGCCATGTGGTCCATGCGTGCGTCCTGAGATGTCTGAGATGACCAACCGCTTGCACAGGAGCCGGCAGGATCCATGTTGGCCAGTTCATTCTGTTAGGTACCGTTCGCACCAGTCAGTGAGCAAACGAGAAAGAGGCGGACCCAGGTAGCCGACTTTGGTACAAGCAGTGATTTATTATATACAGTGATGAAGGGAGTAACAATACACAGAGGGAAATAGTGCGTAGTCCTGTCAACGAGTAGTAGCCGGGTGTTTTACCAACCACAGGAGGCAAGGAGATGGAGAGCTGGGCCGAGCTGCGTAGGCTGGGTCACTCCTGGGCTGGTCGGTGGTGATGGTGGCTACTGAAGGTAGAGACAGAGAGATGAAGGCAATAGTGGAACAGATAGGCGACTGAGTATTGACCTGCCTGGGAGGAGAGAGTGGAGCCACGGTCCGGAGGAACAGTCCATGGTGAGGACACAAAACAGTAGCTGGCTAGGGAATAAATACATACAAAACAGTGAAAAAAGCACGGAGAAAAAATGGCCTAGAGACGAGAACGAACTGGCAAGTGACTGAGGAGTGAAACCCGGTAATATAGTGAGCAACCTAATCAAGTGCAGCTGGTGATAAGGGAGTGAGGAACAGGTGAACGTGATAATGTAACTGGGCAAGAGACAGTAGGAAAGGTGAGGGAGGCCAGAGCGGCCGAGCAAACCTGACATGCTGGCTATCAAATGTCAGTCAGACAGTTGCTGCCATGGGAAAAACCCATCCTGAGGCTTGAAGCCGCAGTGCCGTTTCCACAATTATGTCCCAAAACAGCTTTAACCTTTTTTGAACTTTTGAAAAAATATGTAGCCTGCAACAGTGATGAGTCAACAGAATTTATATTTCTTCTCAGAGTAAAGGAAATGTAAATCACTGACAAAAGACAGGAGAATTCAAATTTGAGGTTGCCTTAAGAAATAGTAAAACTGTCAAGTTCTGTGTTTTTCATATTAGTTTATAGCCAGAGCCAGGGTCAGAAAGGCCCACAGGAGTCATAAGAACCCCATAGGTCAGCAGGTTTCACATTAGCCTTTGATGTCTGGTGTCATTTGCCAAATAGTAATATACCTCTTTGACTTTGGTGACTCACTTTAACATATAGAACTCAAGAAAACAAATGAGAACTAATTATGTGTCACACATTCAAATTACCAATGTCATTTTGTCCAATCAGGCCATCCAGAGCCTGTAGCTATGAGTGAAGTCTGAGAGATGATTTGGCTGTTCTCACTCTCTTTCACTCTTAATTTTGACTGCCACCTTCCTGAGATAGACAGCCCAGTCCACAACATTTAATTCCTTCATAAATCAAGCTTCTGGACACCACATGAATTACTAATGAGAGAATTTATAAGAAACAGCTTTAAAAAAAAAAATTCTCCATGATGAACATGTTTTGCAGTAGTGCACTCCTTTCGTGGTTGGCAAAGCATTATGGAATGTCACTGTCTTTCACGCAAACAGGGATACACTGGCAGACACTGCATGAATGTAATAGGGGCTTATAGGTAAATATGCTCAAGCCATTATCCCCTTGACTTGATTTTTTCATTGTTGGCAAGCTAAATAACTGAGCATAAGTAATATGTAAAATGGCTTGAAAATGCTGATTGCATTAAATCCAAAGTGACAATAAAATTGGACAATATAATTTATTTTGAGCATCTAAAGCTGAAAATAAAATATCTGCATTTTGTTTTCTACTGGTGGCTTTGCTCTTGAGTTTGCTGAGGATATAATGTACATTTTTTAGGTGTACACTGCATAAATGCAAGGAAATATTTCTGACTGAACTCTGTCCTGATTCTCAAAGTGGAAATTCCCCTTCTCTGCCTTGCCTAGAGCCTTCCCAGAGTTTCTGGTGTGGCATATTTACTCTGTATGCTTGTGTACCTTGATAACGCTGCAGATACACATGACCCCAGAGCACATCAAAGCCTCCTCTGTCCATCTGCTCCTGTTCAGACCCCAAACAGTGTTAAAGGGAGTGTAGAGAGGAAAAAAGTCCACTCAGATATGCAGAACTGTTTATCCCTTGGTGATATTCTCTCCAGTCTCCAGAGACGTGATTAGCTTATCACATTTCTCCCTGCACAAATTTACATCTGGACACTATAAAACACTTCAAAGCCAACATCAGTGTTGAAAAACCTCCCCTATAAGTATTTGTAACACCTTTGAAAGAACTGTGAGAAACCACAGTGATATTGCAAATTGCCAAAGCCCAGATATAATCAGGTCTGTTGCTCACAAAAATATGCTGATTATGTCTAGAGTGGGTGATCAAGGCGTTCATTAATTTCTAAGGCAATATAATTATGTTTACCCCCAACAGCAAACTGTATATTTTACTCAAGGAGGGAGAGGAGGGAGTCAGAGGTTTGCACCAACTCCCGAGTTCCTCTAGACCAAAATTCACTTTTTCCTCTGCTTTTGAATCTTGTTTGTTTTTTTCTGTCTCGGTGCCGGCATATCATGATTGACAGACACTGGAAATACAATGTACAGTAAATACAGTGCCCACAACAAACACAAAATGCACTGTAAGACATCATGGTATCTCCCACATGATGAAACACTGCCCTTTAATTAGAAAGCAGAGTTAGTGTAAACAACATTTCCCTTCCCACCTTTCCTCTTCCTTGCAGAAGTAAAAAAAAAACAACCTTCAAATGTCCTGTATGAAAACTCAGCACAGCAGTGCTTCATCTGAGCCTTCCTCATGTCTTTTGGGTGGTTATTTATAAGGCTTTAAGTTGCTTTTTTATGAAGAGCGAAATGGTCTGATGACCAAAAGGCAGACAACGCCCAATCAGAATCATTTGGGGTGTAGTAGTGAAGGCAGTACGCTTTCACATGAGTATGTGAATTATAGAGGAGGCAAAGTCCTGACTGAATGCTGCCCTGTGCTAATGCCAGGCTGTAAAAACACAGACTTGACAACAAGCAAGCCCCTGTAGTTTTGCTGTGGGAGGGCTGGGGGAGAGAGAAGCAGAATGAGAGGGAACACAGAAGAAGAGGGGTGGAGAGGTTTGACATTTCTCAAAAGAGGACAGGAAGAGAGGATTGTGGATTACTGCTGTTTTTGACATGTGGCTGCCATCTCATTACCATCCTCCTGAGATTTAATATGACGGACAATCACTTAGCAGTGTATGATTGTTGAGATAAGCGGTGGTTGTTTTGTGCTGACATATGACTTTGGTGAGCTGTTGATTTTTCTTTTCATAAGGTTCACATTTGTGGTTTTGATTTAAATGTGTGAAAAGCTGGCAGATCAATTACCATGAAATTTGGTACACACATCCATGTTGTTGTTGTTTTTTTATTTAGGACCATCATCAGGTCAAAATTATAATTTGATCAATACTTTGGTTTTTGACCAAATACAGTGCTAATGCTAATGCACCATTATGCCCCAGTGCAGTGTAACAACTTGTTTCCCTTCAATACTTGATATACACAGTACTGTGTTGATGTTTTGCTGGTGCTTCACAAAAAAGTGTGAGGACATCAGTTGGAAAATGGGTTAAAAATCAAGTCAATTTGAATTTGGATGAAGAATATATACACACACACACACACACACACACACACACATACACACCTACACTGTATATGGAAATAGCTTCACAACAATGGATTTTTTTTTTTAGGAAACACAGACACTTATCTGTGTCTCCAATGTAATAATAAGGGGAAGTTAAGAAAAAATTTGCAAGAGAACAGTATTATTCCATTCCTGAAAGTTCAAATGAGAAGAGAAGTCCTCAACATTTGTATTTCAAACACATACTGTATACAGAAACATGTTTCTTTCTGTACAATGGTATGAAACAAAGTCCTTGAATTTTCACTCTGCTGCTTTATGTGTACAGCCTGATTAATTACCGCTGATATTTATAGTTAAACATTTTCAGCTTAACCTTCAGTGAAGCTTTTCCTTGAAACAACAGAGTGTCAACATTGGGTGAACTATTTATGAGAAAAAAATACAACCCAAGGCAGAGAAAGTACTTCGTGTTCATTCATCTACTTAACTACTTAACAAATCCTGAAATTTTCACTTTATTTGGTGACTTCCTTGTGCACAATGTTGGGTAAATATACAGCCGAAGTAAGAATGATGCTGCTCTCACTTGTTGAAAACAGCCGTGGTGAGTAAAAGTTAAAATAAAAGGTCCCGCAAGAGCACAACTTACAGCAGGTCAACAGACAAAGAACAGAAGAGCAGAATAATAGGCAGATGCCAGGAAGGAGCAGGTCCTGAGGTCACAAAAAAGATGGGCCAGATCCCACCTCCAATCCCTGCAGCTTTTCTTTTGTTTGAAGTCACATCTGGGCTAAATTTCCCCTCCTGACTTGAGCAAAAGAGGAAGTCTTCTGGGTGGGTGGAAGGGGGCTCAGGGCCGCTCCTGCCTCCCAGGCTAAACAGCACAAATACTGTAGATCCATGAGTCACTAATCCCGGGACTGAACAAACATATATCCGGTGCTCATCATGGATCCACCATGATGAGCACTGGAAAAACACAGGACTATCAGTCAATCAGACACATGTGAGCGAAGGTATGCTTAGACTGTGAGTAGATAAGATGACTCTATCCTGTCAGACAGGCAGACTAGGGTGCAAAGGGGTAGGACAATAATCACTATGAACAGTGATTACACCACCTCACAACATGCTAGTTCTACTGTGAGCTACGCATTATTCTGATAACTGGGAAAATGTTCACATTTATTTCTGAACCAGCTTTACTTCTGAGGTCCCCAGCCTGAGGGAAGGGGCCTGCCAAAGGATTGTGAGATGAATCTAAGAGGTCATGACCCCTCGATTAGGAAAAGGGAGGGAAATGAATTTTTGCCTCACAAATATATGTTTTTCTGAGTTTTCTCCAATAATTGCTTTGTGTGTGTGTGTGTGTGTCTGTCTGTGTGTGAAAAATTCTCTAGTTTCACATCTTCAGGCCTGAAATTTTCAAAAGCAACAGTATGAGACGAGGAAATCAATCTCAAAACTTTGCACTTGGGCCACAAGTAGATATTGCTTTGTACTTAAGGGCCACAAGCAAAAAAAATTTGGAAACTACTGCTCTACGGTATTTTGTTGAAACAAGTAAACTAGTTATTATTAAAATAAAACACAGTGATATTAACTTTACAGTGAAGACACAACATGTTTTGACATATGCAAAGTATGAAATAATAAATGCTTATTAAATCTGTCTGTTGAATAAAATGGTTAATACAGTTATTTTGGCCAATTAGCTGGCGCTGGAACATTTTTATATAGCGACACTGCCCTAGTGGGTTTAGAGAATATCAAGTAATGTTCATTTCTTTTTGTTTTACTGTTTGATTGCACATATTCAGCACTATCTTTCATATCACCTCATGTTCTAGCGTTAAAACATACAATCACAGGTAAAGGTATAAGAGACAAATGATCACTTAAACAAAAGAACTGAACTAAATAATTTATTAATATACTATTATGGCGCATTTAAAAGAAAAAAAAAATCAATTCCCCCCCCCCCCCCCCAGAAAAAAACAAACAAAAAAGCAAAAACTGCCTGATAGTGAAGAAGTATGTCCAAACCCCGCTTCGTTCTGTCTGACTGACGACCACCTTGATTTGATCAGGACCATACAGCTGTGGACAGCTGTTTTAAGGCTCTGTCTGTGTTTGAATGGCAATCTGTGTTTATGTTTGGCTTTCCTCTCCAACTAATTAACTAAGCCCTGAAACACCAAAACACCACGGGCCTCTGAACCTTTCTCTCTGACAGCTTGTCCCTGCAGCTGATTTATTATTGCACCACTTCAAATTAGTGCTGGGTGGAGAATGTCTCACAACAATTTACACTCACATGACCTGAGGCTCTTATTAATTACTAATTTTTAAGATAAATACAATATCGTGCACATATGTAGTTTCATATAGATGTATATAATTTTAAACTCTGCTTATTTACTTAACACTGAAACAAAGCAAAAGGAGATAATTATTGTTATCATCACTTTTTAATTTGGCAAGTTAGATTATCCAAAACACACACACACACACACACTCACACACACTCTAGGGATGCGGCATAGAGGTTGTTCTTCATTTTCATTTTACTTTTGTGTCTTTGCTTTCAGATTAAATACTATGCCAATCTTTATTCCTCAAGGAAAGTTTTAATTGCCTGGGAAGCAAAGAGACATTTTAGCATGCAGGATGCTCGAAAGCAAATATTCGAGTTCATGTTTGAAAGGGTTGTATTGTCTATTTTAGCCCTCGCCTTGTCTTTTCAATGTGAACAATCCCCCTGATGCATGAGACAGGGACATTAGATAAATCCAGATTACATCAGAAGCCAGGTGAAACAACTCACAAAACAGACAGCTAAAAATATAATTATGTTGTCAGACACTGTTGAGATACAGCATTTAATCCTTTACCACACTGATGCTATTGCTTCTCTTTTCCTTTCGAGTGTCCTTGTAATTTAATATTCTTATCCTGTGTCTTAATATACATTTCTTTCCTCTAGTTAATTCATCATCGACAACATTGTCCAGGTTATTTATTCTCGTAACAATCACAGCGGTTGTCTTGGCAAGCTTTACGGTAACTTAATGCTTTATTGTATTAAAGCCTAGCATGTTTTCACGTGATCTTATTTTGGAATATTGCTCACAAGTTGAAATAACACTCCTCACAACAACATGCCCCGGAGATATGCAGATGCAGATGGGGTAGCAGGATTTTTTTTGTTTAGATTTTTTTTCCTGTCATGTGCTGAGAGTGCTAGTACTTTATCTTTTGTGTACAAGATCCTCTAATGCTGCTCACCATGTCATGAAAAACATAAATGGCATTGCACTAAATAGCATTTTTATTCCATATGGTTTTGCTGAGGCAGTGGCCCCTTTAAAACAATCTGCGGTTCCATCTGATCACTGTGGTTTTTGCCTCTCGCAAGTTTGTCACCCCCCCGCTTTCATTTATTGCCGCAGTGTGCCGCCCCAGTTTGAGAACAGCCTCACAAAACATCCTGAGGGTGTCTCTAGGTAGACGTCTACATGAGAATTACCACTTCTCTCGGTGCTTCCGATGATTTCAGAGCACCGTGCTCAGCCTTTACTGTCTTTCTGCTTCTTGAAGAGGGAGGACATAGGGGGTCAGAGGAAAAGAGCCAGCAGGAGAGGAAGAGAAGAGGAAAGTTGAGGGGACAAGTTTGGTGTAAGCAATAATGTAAGGCGTATTGATTTGCATTGCTCATCCGTCATCAAGCAGCTGATCGCGTTTTCTCTCATTCAGGTGGCACGGGGCCCAACCCTGGCGCCTGCCACCCTGCCCAGATTAATTGAAGCATGTTGTTGTAAATGAATCACATATGGCTAATATTTCCCAACTTTCCCCTCTCCAATGCATGCTAACTTCACCTGTCCTCCTCCTTTTATTCTGGGAACAGACTTCAGTCCTTCAGTCCAATGCCTCTTTCTTCAAGTTGTTTTTTTAAAGAAGTACTGCTCAATACCAAAAAGAGAGAGGATGAAAAAGGTGTAAAGGTAGCTGAGGTCAGGTGCTCATCAGTTTGAGTTCACTATAAAATTCATGACTTTCCCTTTTGGTTTTTCATTTGTCTCTTTCCACAGTCCACTCTTTGCTCTTAACTTGGCACAAAGCAGAATAATTGCCTGTCGCACAAATGGTAGGAATCAGCCATTGCACCTGTCCCTGATGCCACCTGGCATTAAGATGAATGCATCATAGCTCTGGTCTTTAATAGTTATTTATA
>NW_018128062.1:371300-374856 GCF_001952655.1 Monopterus albus | reverse complement strand
TAAAGGTGTTTCTGACACTAGTGCCCACAAAGAGCTAATATAACAGAGAGATAAATGTTGACCACAGTGACATTAACAACAGTGTCCTACTAGATGGCTCCAACAGGTTGTCATGTAAACATCATGCATAGCTGAAACAGAACATGCAACATGCAAATTTATTTGTATTAATAAATCTACCATAAACTGTAATAATCCTTCAATGGTCTGACAGAAAAGAGATATGGAAAAATCTTATTTTTTCTATTTATCTATCAACACAAACCAAAAATCTATGTGTGGATTAACTGGACAGTTAGCTGGGGACCTATGATACTGGTGTTTGTTTCCTGTTCTGAATGATTGTGCCAGGATTAAACTGTAGCTACACCAACAACTGAGCCTCATCTAAAGAGGTTGGCTCTGGGGTTATTAGTGTAACCACCACCAACATCTGACTGAATGTACAACTTTAGGGGTGTTATAAAAATTATGTTATTAGACATGATGTTTACTATTTAATTTGTTTCAGACTTTCAGAACAGAGCCATGTGAGAAACTGGCTGTGCTCTTTTTTGTGAAACTCTGTGTACTGTGATATACTCGACTACAGACTGTTCCAGACGAAGCGAGACAAAACTGTCAACTGTAAGATAAGCATGTGTCCCAGTATGATTACTGTAGTGTCTAAGTCGTGTTATCAGGGTGTGCCTGTTTACTATATATTATGCTGTATGAACCTACCTCACTCAGACAACTCTGTATGCTTATGCTGACTTGTCTCCTTGCTGCAAGTAAACTAATTATTTACAAAGATTCCGGTGACTTTGTTGCTTTATTAAGAAATTCTTTTGACAACGGACATCATCATGTTGTAATTGAATGACTAAACATCCAGTCCTCAGCGTTTGAGTCCAAGTCAAATCCGAGCCACTAAAGAATAATCAATGTCAAATCTGAGTAGAGTATCCTCTACCCAAGTCAGAGTTATTGTCTACATTATACAGAACTGACACAGCTCCACCATTTTATATTCCATGCTTTCTAACTGTGTATTGCATCACCATATTGCTCGCCAATTTGATACATGACAATCATGTATAGAAAGTCAGAACGTAGGCTTTGATGGAAGTGTGTCAGATACAGCATGGTGTGGGCAAACAGGTTTTAATATTCATTATCTTAGGCCAAATTATTATGGCCTGGAAAAAAAAGTCCTCATCTCCAGCTCCTGAGTCCAAATGCAGTCAATGCTCAGGTCCATGTTGAGTCACAAGTCCAAGTGGGTGTAAAATGCTACAAAAATGATTATGAGTTACTTAATGGATGTTATAACCAATTGGTTGTGTGAATTTAAAAATGTATGTATTATCACTATGATCAAATCATATACATTTGGGGGGATTATTTATCTCATTCTGTTCAGTGGGTACTTTAAAACTAAGTCAAAAAATACTAATGAGGATATTTACTAAACCTGTCACAAATTACTGTCAGAGGTGTAAAATATTGCTTGTAGGTGCTGAGACATTTCACTCAGAGCCACAAATGTGAACCTCATGGTTGCAGTACAGGAAAAGTGAAGGGAATATCTGTACACATTTTCATAGCAATCCATCCAATTACGGTTTTTCACTCTCAACCAAAGTGGTTGCCCAACAGACTGACACTGCAATCCCTAAAACTACAGTAAGAGATCCCCTGCCAGCAACTTCCTGGAAGGGCATTAGATAAAACGATCATTTTTAACAAGACATCACAACTGAAAATGAGTAATTCAAATAGCTAAGAGTTGACAAGAATGCATTTACAGGCTGTGAGGTAATGTACAGTATGAACTCAAGATGACTGATAGCTAAGGAGAACAAAACCACAGTGGCATGTTGATCCATTCTTATCCTCAAACTGATCATGGTGTATTCACTAAGTTGGCAGAGCCCTTGATTACATGGTAGAAACCCAAGTGTTAGATCCATCAGGTTTAATATGAATATTATGTGGTAAGTCCATGGGGAGAATTGCATCGACCTGCCCCATTCTTTGTCTGAACACTTCTGAATTTGTAACTTTGCATTTACTTTTAGAGGTAAAGCTTTTAAACAATCATAATAATGAAAAGCATGCTTTAGTAGTGACACCCCTATGATCTATATGAAAGTCATCTCTTTAAATCCCACTTCTTGAATATCCACATCTTGTGTTGAGGGGGCAAGTTAGTAAAATCAATTCATGCGACTGTTATTGCACTTCAGATGATTTGAGGAGGAGGAGGATTTTAAATTTAGATGCAGTAAACCCCTGTCTGTCACTGCAGTTGTGTTCCTCCCCTCACACCCTCCCATTTCTTGATCTATCTACAAAACCAAATATTAACAACACCATGCTCTGTGAGTGCATTCTTGTGCAGCGGCTTTACACTTGAATGTGGGCCTGTTTTTATTAGATACAATCTTGATGTGTATAATTCTAACACCAAATGCTACGTTTCAGCACCTAGCATGCATTTGTCACATCAATCAACTTGTTTGACCCACCATTGTGATTAACTGTGCGGTTATGCACAGATTTACTGTAATTGTCCCTGCTTTCAAAGAGTAAGCGTGCATGCTGGCTCTGTAGCTCAACCCAAGCATTTACAGTGGTCTGCAGTGGTTAAAGGAACAGACAAGAGGTAGAGCGTGCTGGAACGGTGGGGTTTAGGTGCTTACTCTGCACACTGATCCTCTTTGTTCTCCCACCGACCTTCATCCAGACACTTTTATTTGACAACAAGGTGCACCCTGCAACACCCGATTGGAGCTGATGTCCCTATGCAGCTGCCAGGGGTGGTGATTATGACTGTAATAAAACAGCTTTGGCTCCATCTCCCTGATGTATAAGAGGAGGAAAATAATAGTTGGCACATGTGCAAAAAAAAAGAACAAGAAGGAGACAAAAAGTGATGGCAAAAATTCCCCCTCCTGTTATTTACTACTGTTAAGAGCTAGCAGGTATTTCTCATGACTATCTGCTTTCCCCTGGGTATCACATATCTTCGGGGAGAGTCTCAAAATGCCTCAGAGAGGGATCCGGAATGTGGGGACTGCACATGGAAGCATTTTAGACTAGTGTAGAGCTGGTGCCTACTAGAGAGATGTAAGATGAAACATTGCTCAATGTCCTCTTCAATGTAACTCTTGGAAAGAGAGTGTTAACACATGTTCTGTTCCTGGGCTATCTAGCCCCGTGTGTGTCTGGGGTTGCAGAATAGTAACTGCCGTGTCATAGCAGGGGTTGTGCAGAAATACGCCCCTGGGACTTGAGCACTGGCTCAAGTCCAGTTCTGCTCTCCTCCGCTCTCTGTCTCTCTCTCTCTCTCTCTCTCTCACACACACACACACACACACACACACACACACACACACAGAAACATCAACAGGCAGAGAATAGAGACAGACACAGAAATGCAAACATCAAAGATTCCAATAAACTCACAGACACACATCTACACACAATTGACTAACCCCTACAACAGACAGAGAAGCACATAAACCAGACTCCGAGACCAACAAGCACACAGATGGACAGAAACACACTC
>NW_018128062.1:321741-371155 GCF_001952655.1 Monopterus albus | reverse complement strand
CTCTCTCTCTCACACACACACACACACACACACACACAAATTGCACACTGGTTATTATTCCTAGAAAAAAATAAATAGAATCTCTCAACCAGGAGGAATCATGGGGGAAAAGGACAGGACAGGGAAGAGAGGGTGGAGGACAGAGAGTGAGATGTGGCACATTTGAGTATGTGTGTAGGCATGGGTGTATGCCAGCAGTATAGTGGTGTCTTGTTATGTGGGTGTATTGTGCTCCCCCAGAACTCAATGAGCTGTGTATTTAATTTGAAAGTAAAATTCACTAGGTGTAGAATAGCACAGAACTAACTGCACTAAGGGCTTGTGTGTTTAGAATTCAGTCTAAAATGAGAGGGAACCATTTTTGCTTTTCATACCAACACTATTATTGATACTAAAACATTTCTAGCCATCTATCAAGTTGTCCACAATGTGGGCTATAGAAAAACAGCAAAGGAAAGAAATTTTGTTCCCAGAGTTTTTCCTTAAAGGTAGGGTTGGTGATTCCTTTCAGAAGCATTTTTTTCATATTTCTTGAAATTCTCTTTTCATCCCGATGGATATGAAAACAATAAATGCACTGACAATGTAAAGAAAGTTTGAAAAACTCCTGACCAATAATTTACTCATCCCAAGTAAAACCACTGGATGGCCTACCTGCCTGACAATCTAACTTTCTACTTGTACACACGCTCTGCCTGTGCACACAGTGCGCGAACCAAGAATCTCCTAGAAGGTGTTACCATTGCAGGCAGATGTGTTACCACTCTGTTTTGATTGCTAAAGCTAACAAGCTACGGCACAAAAGGTATCCAGAGCATCTTTCACAAATGAAGACTGTTGTTACAGGCCGAGCCTTCCCCTTTGAGACATACGTATAGCCTTATAGATAATTTTGTTGTTGTTGCCACAAGTTGCTACCTGCATGCAGTGTGCCAGTATGAGAGCAAGAAGACCGCTGCATGGTGTAAACATGAGTGGAATTACACCAGGAGTTACCTCACTCTTTATTGAGACTCTTATTTAAACTTACTCCCTCCTAATGTACTCACTACATGCCGGGAATGCCAGATCATGAACCCTAGAGTCCAAGAGGATCTGATCTAAGAGAAAATTAGGCCCTTTTAATGCACGAAGCATATAAGCTTTCTTGCCACTAGGATAATTTCTCTTCCCTACTGGAAGCTCTGGTGGGCAGCACTATTTAAGTGATTTTGGTTTTCTAGATGCACCTCCATCCATCCATCCATTATCTATACCACTAATCCTAAGGAGACCACCCCGGTCTGCCAGTCCAGAGGCACTGCCCCCAACCGCCGTGCGATGTTGCAGAGGCGTGTCAGCCAAGACAGCCCCACAACATCCAGAGACGTAAGGCATTCAGGGTGGATCTCATCCTGTCGACAGTGACACCACATATCATTTTATCTGATATTATTTAAAAGAATTTCATGCACAAAATTGCTTAACACCAGGATTAATGAAATTGTTATTCTGTGATTGTAGTGAGCTCAGAAATGACTATCAGTCATATCCATGACCACAAATACAAGGAAAGATATGCAAGGCAGAGAGGGTCTGGATCTTCACACTTTTCCAGGATTATCAACAAAGGAACAGACTCCTTTTACATGCAGCCAGACAGCAGTCTGCTCTAAGTTTATAGACAGAAGTGTAATGCAGTTAACTGGGAATCAAAGGCCACATGCAGTGCTCATGTTACCAAGATGGAATAAAGCCTGTGTTTTGAACAGAGTTAGCAGGCCTTCCTCTTTACTCCTCTCTACCAGAAAAGCCTGAAATTCTAAGGCTAGTTACCGGCTACAAGCCAGTGCTAAAGCAGTTTAGCCATGAACGTGAGATCCCCAACTATGGTTTGGGGCTGCAGATCTGGGCAGGTAACATAGTATTCGAGAAAGAAGTTGGATGCTGCAAGAAGTAAAACCAGAATTCATGATGACGACAACTGACAGAATAGAAGGGCTGAAAAGTAATGCCATGGTGGCCATATTTCTGCTGGACAGGTAATTATGTGTTTTGTTTTGTTTGGGGGGCATTTGTTATTTTCCTGAAATCTGTAAGTAGTAGTCAGGCAGTGTGAATTGTGTTTTGGAGGAGTAGGTTTGGAGAGAAGTCAGAACAAAAGGGTGAGGTGTCTTCAGTTGTCTGCTTTCAAAATCAAGCTTCCTTTTACTGGCTTTTCCAGGATCACTAACACTACCTTTAAACCTACATTAACTGATTTTTTGGCAATGTTGAATCAGTTTAACAAGCTGTAAACACAGTTTTATCACCTTGTAAAGTTGTTGCACGATGGAATGAACACATGCAGCAGGCTGTGGACAGCCATTCTCCACCCTATTCACTAGCTAATCACCAACCTTGTCTGTCTGCTGTTTGACAGGTAGTGTACAGTA
Organism: Monopterus albus; assembly: GCF_001952655.1. Taxonomy (NCBI): domain Eukaryota; kingdom Metazoa; phylum Chordata; class Actinopteri; order Synbranchiformes; family Synbranchidae; genus Monopterus; species Monopterus albus. Next base: position 368,741 of record NW_018128062.1, on the reverse strand, counting down.
TGGTCTTAGAACTTTCTCACTGAAAAGAGCTGAGCGCTGCTATGGCTACCACTGTTACCAGCTATTTGCCAACTAGTGGCTACAGCCAGCTTAAAAAAGTTGCTAAATGATCACAAGCTAAATTGCATATTAATGATGGATTAAGCTAGTTAAAGTTGACCTAATTTTTTTTTCAACCTTTAACTTTTTAAAATTTGGGATATATGTAAATACAGTAGTAAGTGGTATTATTACTTTTCAAGCTGCTAGCATCAAATCACTGTGTGTCTAAATCTACCTTTATTTTCAGAAACGTTTTAAAAGGATGTTGTACAGACTGAAGTATCACAAACATTGGAAAAAACTCACACAGGTAAACGCTGTATTTCACATGTCATTTAGGCACTTTTACAGCTCATTCATGTTTCTTTTTGGCTGCTGATTGGGTGACTGAATGTACTGCTGTCCTCCCTCGACATACTGGCCACAGTCAGTCCAAGAGCCACAGCCACATAAAGCGAACCTACCAAGAAACTTGCTGGGTTGGCAGCACTGATAGTAGTAAGAAGGAACCAAAAAGTAAAGTTGCAGGCCAGAAAAATATTGAGTTAGAAGATGTTAAAGCATTTGGGAGAAGTGAAGAACTGCAGAGTCAGGGGATAGTTCCCCACTTCACATTACATATAGTCACTTGATTCACTATCAATATAAACTGTTGAGTAGTGCAGGTTTTAGACTAAGCTTCTGCTCAGGCTTGGTACTGTTGCAGCATGGTATTTGCTTTACAAATGATAAAACCATTACCTACTAAATTCAGGTTTCACCTAAACTGCACCAAAGACTTCAACATGATTGGCTAAATGCCATGTATGTATATACAGTATGTGGCTATTTTTAGGTAGGCATAGGGTAAATCCCAGCGGTGGGCAGATGCAGCTTTTCCTGTGTGCAAAGTGAATGAGAAAGGCAAACACAGGAGAAGTGAAAGAAGGCTGAGAAAACAGAATGTGATATCGCTGATCATAATGGGCAAAAGGGGCAATAGGGGTGAAACGAGAAGGAGAGGACAGCTCTGTCACCTTCTTGGCTACGGCTCCCTCCGACTCTGGGTGAAGCAGAGCAAACACAGTGCAGTGCCCAGCCAGCCCCTGTCCTGCTAATCCCTCAACACAGCCTACCTAAATGAAAAGGCTTTTGACAGAATTTAATTACAGCTATAGGTACTTGTCTCTCTCTCCTCACATTCTCTCCTGCCTTCTCCACCATAGACTTCTCATACTTCATCTTCTGCTGCAATTAGACTGCTGCACACACACACACACACACACACTACAAACACATGCAAAGACACACATGTAAAATACAGCTCCTACTCTCAAGTTGTACCAAGGCCAAGATCTACATTACTCACACTGTGTGTCACACAGCTAGACTGTGTGTACAGGTCTGTGTAGAGGCAAGGTGCTACACACTATTATTGTTGGAAAAGTCTAAAAGCTCTGCCTGGGTGTTTGCCACCGTCGGGAGCTTTTGTTGCTTTGGCTGTACATCAGTGCTCACAAGATCCTGTTGTTTTTCAGAAACCCACTGAAAGCAACTTGCAGAAAATAAAGCATATAACCTTGACTAACACACTGTCTTTTTCAAACAACACGAGTAGTGTTTTTCCTCCCTCATGTGACTTTATCACTCAGGTCATTATTGTCTTTAATGACTTCTGCCATTACCAAGCACTTTTATGATACATGTAGTTTCAAAGCTGCTAATGAAGAGGTAAGACACAACAAAGTGGGAGGCAATTACTCGCAGTTTGTGCATATTCCACTTCCAGCTCTATTGTTTTGACATGCAAGTGGGTTTAACATGATTTAAAGTGCAGTAAATGTGGTGTTATAAAGTCACATAAGAACAATATATGTGTTACTATAAATGATAGTTACTTACTTAGAGTATGGCATTGAAATACATACAAAAGCTCACTTCAACCATTGTATATATTACAAAAAAGAGCGATAAGAATTGTGCATAAGATGGGGTATAGGGATCACACCAATGTAGCTTTCATACAGTCTAAATTGTTAAAATTTTTTGATTTAGTGGGATATAAGACTGCTGTGTTTATGTATAAAGCCAGGAACAATTTATTACCTGGTGGAATTCAAAAACTATTTAATGAAAGGGAAGGGGGATACAATTTAAGGGGTCAATTAAATTTAAAAATTCATGCTATACGTACAACCAAAAAAAGATTCTGTATTTCCATAAGTGGGGTAAACCTATGGAATAATTTAAGTGTGGACATAAAAAATAGTAATAGAATTGACGAGTTTAAACATAAATATAAAGGTATGTGTCAATCAAGATATATGCAAGAACAGGCTTAATGATTAACTACATGGACTATTGTGGGTGTAGAAGTGAATCATTTACTGCTTGCAAACCAATGATGGTAAGATGATGTCATGGGGTAGGACTGGATAAGTCTGACTTCTTCCTACTCCATTCAAGCATGTACTAGGTATAAGCACATTGATATTGGATTAGCATTTGTTGGATATGTGTAAAATTATGTGTGTTGACATATCAACTGTCTTTACATGCTTGAAAGAATAAATCAAATCAAATCAAATCAAATCAATAGTTAAAATTAAACATTGACTGCAACAATATTAGTTTTTTAATAGGTTTCTAGGAGGTAGTACAGCCAGCAGTTTGTACTGTGATAAACTTACTGTAATTCATGCTTGGACGCTTGAAATGCTAAATGAAAGCTGAAAGATAATATCATACCAGTGTCCACATCTATGCCTCGGCAGCAGTAAATAAAAAAAAAAAAAGAGAGAAATGGATTGTTCACACAAGTGCACTCCACATCTGGCAGTGCTGCTGTAATGAACAAGAAAAACTAAAAGAAGATGTACAATTTTATACCCACTCATTCAGATGAAAATTCTTCCGGCAACCTCGTTTGAAATAAACTGGGAATATTAGAATGGCAACAAAATATTTGAGATAATACTCGTAGAAAAGTGCCATTTTTTAAAAGTACACATGGTGACAATTTTGATATGTGATAACATTTTTCCGTAAAAATCAGCGTTGGGCACAAGCACACTACATAATAACCACATGTGGCCGCTTCTTTCAATATCACAGGTGTAAAGGAGTGTACAAGAAAAAAAAAAAGTTGAGCTGATGTGGGTTTAAGTACATTTCCATTTCTCTTCTCCATAGTCATTGAAGGCTTTTATGAAGACAACTCATCCCTGCCCTAATGCCTGCAGTCCTTATGGGAAAAACTCCCCAAACTTTATTCTGGAAACTTCTCTGCAGCCGAGTCAATAAATAGGAACACATAACTGCCTCCCCCTTTGCTCGGCTCCCACAGCTCTTCTCCTCTGTGCTCGATCCAATTTCAGCCCAGCGGAGGTTATCCTTCCTCAGGGCTCGTTCAGATGGAGGCCGCCGTGCAGTTTACACAGTGGAGTGAGAATGAGGGATTTCTAATGACTCTGCACTCTGATAGTCTTCCAGTGGTGCCCAAGGCCTCTTGCCAAGGACCTTCCAACTCGACACAACTACTCATCAACCAGTCACATAATTCTAGAGTACAGGCAGAGCGTGGAGAGCCTCCGAGTCCAGGAAACCTGGCCATGTCGGGCGTTAGCAGACAGAGTCCATGCTAATTTGATTTCTTACTCCCCTTATGCTCAGCTTATATCTGTTCTCATCTTTATCACATATATTTATTATTACCATTTATGTTTTATTTTGGAACATGTTAAACTAAAGCCTATAGTGTCCCCAAGGAGAGACTCAAAGAAAAAATCCTTTGTCATACCAGGGTTTTACCATGTTAATGCAAATGTGATCCATGAATAATGAGAGCCGTGTCAAAAATATTAATTAAGTAATTAGCTCTGTAGCTGTCCTGCAGTATTAAGTAACCTCAAAGTCTTCTGCACCTATACTGCATAACCATGAAAACCACAAGCTTTGGTTTCTGACTGAAATGTTTTCCACCCTTATAAAAAGTTGTTTTTGTTGTTTATTTCACTACAAATATCTTTACTACAAGCCTGCCTATTCTTTAAATTGTCACTGAGGTTAACAGAGCTGTGGTTATCAATGATTAGACTTGCAGAATTTACTTTGATTTAAATTTGCCCAAACTATCCAGAAGTAACAGTTATTATCGTTATACTAAATCATGCTGTGTGGGTTTGTTTACAGTGACAGCAGACCCTGTCACTGACATGTCTGATGGATTTTGATTTAGTTTTTAAAATTATAATCCTTATTTTTGTAGTTGTATTTTTAGTCATATCTTTGAAGTCAAGCTTGTTTTTGCACTACAGTACCCTGGAGATCACTTTGATTTCATGTCCCAGATTTTTGAGTTTTTTGTTATTTGATTTCTGTTATTTTCTCTGTTCAGACATACGTAGTTGTAATTATTCCTGTAACTATCCAGCTCTTCTAACTGCTGTTCCTGCTGGAAAGCATCAGCTTAGCTATAGTTTTCATGCCGACTGTATATAAAAGCTGGACAAACCCACTGTGACGTCACCTACTGGTTTTCTGAAGAGCAGTTTCGAAGCTCAAGTCTGGCCGCTGCCGTATTACTGCTACAACTAATCCAAAAATGGAAGGTGGAGCATGAGTAGAACTGTTAGAGAACTAGCCACCTTTGGCAGGACCCTCCCACCTGTCAATCAAAGCAGCCAATTATGCATAACATTTAGACTTAATATAATTTAAAAGGGTGAGAAATATAAAAATTCACCCCCACACAGTTGTCATGGAAGGGGAAATTAGCTATAGAGACCAAAACCAGGCTATAAACATGTTTATTTCTGCTGTAAAGTTGGGCAGTTTAACATGGGAGTTTATGGGGATTAACTCCCTTTTTGAGCCAGCATCACTGATAGAATTCAGATTGGCTTCATTATTTAGCCTGGGAGCTTGGAGGGTTTTCACTATGTCTTTAATCTTCATCTTTACTTATATATCTTAGGTTTACCTAACTCATCTATATTGTACACCTTAACTGTACAGTACACTTTGCAAATTATTTTTAGAAAGAATAACATTACCCTTTGTTGCAGAGTTTATCATTGCAATGTTTGCACCAGCAAATGCAAAAAAGACCCCTCTCATGGTAGTAAAAAAAAAGAGTTGGGAAAGTTGGCAGCAAATGCCACAGATTATTCTTTAACATTAATTAAATGTGACAAGCCTTGCACACGTTGGACCACATGTCTATGGTGACTATGGACCTGAGGCAGCAGAATAACTCAGAAAGATTAACAAAAAGGTCAGTCCCACCAATTGTTTCCTTTAACCTGTGTCAGTTCTGAGACTGACTCCACTTCCAGGCTTATAACTTCAAGGAAGGCGGGGGTGAAGTAGCTCCACAAGGCCATGAACCTCATCCACGTGTCCCTGAGTGAGTGTTTGTGCGCTCATGAGCCCTATTGTCTTCGAGTTCATATTTCCCAGTCACAATCATGGGCCTACAATAAACTCCATTTCCTTTACCATGTGTATATGTCAAAGGTACACACCCATAAAGAATGTCAATACAATGAAGGTATAGATTCATCAGGGAACGTGGCAGCTCTTCCTTCCAGGAAGGGAGTCAGGACACACTGTGGCACACAGCTACATTTGTAAAATGTGCATGTCATAGCAGTGTTCTTATCTTGACAGTGTGGCTTTTCTGACATTTAACCAAAGCAAAACAATTTCCTCTTATGAGTGCATTTCTAATACACACACAAAAATGATTAGAATAATACCTGGAGTAATGAGAGTGTAACATTTCCCAGATAATAAATACAGGGAGGATGGAATCAGCAGAACAATACTTTCTCAGTGACTGGCTGGTTATATATTTGTTTGTAAATGAGGCCCTTTTTGCAAATAATGGTGTGGCTTTGCACCGTTTACTAGTGAATTTAAAAGGAAACCATGAAGTATGACCCAGTAGGAGTGGTGTGGTTTTCTTTCCTCGTCTGAGCTCTGCTGTTAAAGAAATGGTTTCACTAAACTGCTGTTACTATTACACGTCTGGGTCCATTTGTGTGAACAGTCCCTGCTGTATCATTTCTCCTGTGTGTTATAGCAATACTCGAGCAGCTCCCTGTTTCCCCTCCTCTCTCCTCTTTGCTCCCCCCATCTCTGTCTGTTTCCCCAGCACCATATGGGAGACAGATATGTAACATGTTTCAGAATGGAAAATTGATTATAAATAGATGATGTGAGGGATCCACGGTAATGATGGCGGAGTGTTCTGTCCTGCAGCACAATGTCACTACAAGCTATCTACTGCTGTGCTTTGATGCTACTCTGGGCTTGTTCTTATGCTTTGACACTGGTAAGTCTATATCCCTCCAGAGAGCTCTCCTATGGGGTCAGCTAATGGGACCACTGCCATCCTCCATCACTGCTTCGGAAAAGAGGAAATTTCTTTTTTTTCCCCCTTTCTCTTTTTCTCTTTCCTGAGGACTTGGTTACAATAACAACAGCTCTCATAAACGCAGATGGTTACAAGCCGGAGCTCTGGCCATGTAACGAGACGTAGAAAAGGAGTGTTAAGTAACCGGCCCGTGCATTCAGAGCCAACACAAACTGACTCACACCTTCGAATCTTTCAATTTGCCTGTAATAAATTGCAGTAGGAAGCAATTGCATTGCTGATGTGCTGAGGAGGTTGAAATTGAAACCCATGCAGGGACAGTGGCATGCTCTCAAAGCGAACAGCGCCAGATAGTCTTAGCTTTGAATAGTTGAAGAAAGGGAACCAATGTACAATTACAGAATCTCTCTCTCTCTCTCTCTCTCTCTTTCTCACACACGCGCACACACACACACACACACACACACACACACACACACACACACACATGTACATTGTCAGGGCCACAGGAAATGTTTGTCAGGTTGAGCACGAAAGCAAGCAAATATGCCTCTACGTTACCATGTCAAGTCGCCACCCCCGTTCGTGTATTTTCTCACAATAAAAAGTAAAAGTACAATTTACAGCAGCAGCAGCAGCTTCAGCAGCGGTGGTAGCATCTAGTCTGGCAATTATGGAGGCAACAAAACAGCTTTCAGAGACAAATACAGACTGCAGCATTAAACAACCACATTAAACAACCACAGGCAGACCACATAATGTTAGAAATACACACATGTGTTTTTTATTCTTCTCTCTTTTTCTGTTGCATTAGTACCCAGCTGAGTGGTGGTCAGCTCTGTTTGCTCTAACTGCAGGTGGCATCAGGGACATGCATTAGTTCCCCTCTGCCCCCATATAGGAGGAGCAAATGTGAACTCCCTGGAGCGCTGGGGGCCCAGACGTAACTGGATAAAGGCTGTCAGAGGGCCTCGTCTGAGCCACAAGTGGAAACACAGGCTGAATCTAATAAGAGTCCAACCTGCAGCAATGTAGACTGTATGAAAACAATAGCTCTGAATACTGACTTCTTTTTGTAGGTAATTTGGTCTCAGCTGGGCCTAAACTCATGTTATTCTCTTACATTCCCTCCCACTCTCTGTTCTGCACTCCATCTTATGCTGGTTCATTGCTTTTACAAGAGAAAAACAGACATTCTCTGACCTTACAAATAACAGTCTCTTACCGTAATGTAGAGTCTGCACTGACAGCTGACTTGAAATTAATAATTATGTGACATCTTGTTTTTCTGAGGCAAATCTTGCCCCCCCCCTTCTCAAATGATAATAAACATCTTACTGTATGTGAAAAGCGCCAATAAAGGCTTGTTTAGACAAAGAGGCAGAAAGGGAGGAAGAGATTGTCAGAACCTTGTTTGCTCACTGAGCATGTGGGTATCAGATAACACTGTGCGTGTTTTATTGGGTGATGGACAAATAAAGAATAGCAGAACAACGTGTGGGAAGATAGACATTGACCTAAAAGCCTCTATTCATCCTTGAGTCATGTTTCACTAGGGTTTGCAGTATCAGGCTGGACCCTGATCTCCTACAGATGCACCCACAGGAAAACAACAGAAACACCAAAGAACAAGAACAGGATATCAAACCCTTGATAACATAGCTGATTTGCTTTTGGGATTAGTTCTTTTGACTGTTTGTATGTATTTACTCATGTATCTGCTCTGTTTGGTTTCTTCTATCCTCACGTTCTAGCCTTGATCAAAACAGTATCTCCTTCAACTCATTAGCTGTGTCTGCTCCTGGTAGATGGGAGAAACAAGGGAAATATATGCATAACCCTCCTCTGACATGCCGTCTCATTTGATGTGGGATTCTCAAACAGATACCCAGTCTCCACCTTTACTGGGGATATTAAAGTGCTGGCTACTCCGTCTCACTCACTCCTTTATACAAACACACACATCATTTGCAAAAGCCAATTCCATTTCCTGTTTTAGAAGCTACCTTCACAGCTTTTCTCTGTTATCCAAAATATAAACAAAAACTGAGTCCAGGAACTTTTGAGAAGGTGGAAGGTTGCTGGTACAGTCAGCATTGATTATAAGGCAGCAAATAATGGCTGTCCTAGTAATCTACAGATAATGTAATTAGATCATTTCTACATGATGTCAAGTTAAAGTGACATGTGAAAATGTCCCATTTCTGCTGCAAAACAATAGACAATTCACAATGATACAAAACAGAGAATAACACAGAACGCATCAGCAAATGTTTAGCATTTTTGCTAAAACAATAGTGATAGAATAGAAAAGAACATCTTAGGAATGACACTTATTTGCTTTATGGTCAAAAGTCAGGTAAGAAGATCAATGCCACCCTTTTATCTGCACGTTAATCATATATCCAGCAGCTGTTTAGCTTAGTTGAGCATAAAGATTGGACATCCAAAGATAACGGTGTATGCCTTGCAGGACCTCTACAGCACCTCTAAAGCTTAATGGTTAACAAGTTAGCTCTTATTTGTTTCATTTGTCCAGAAACCAAACCAAATATTTCATTCTTACGCTTACATTTTTGTACACATTAAACGATAGTTGTATCAGTCTGAACAACTAATCAATTGTAAAACTCTACTTGCGGGCACCCTGGCAGTTGAATGGTACAGTGTGGTGCACCATACAGACATGTACAGTGCATGCACTAGGGTGGGGGTTTGAGTCTGGCTGCTGACATTTGTCTCTTATTTTCTGTCTGCTTTTCTTCAACCCACTTATGAATAAAGGCAAAAAACTGTATCCCTGAAGAAAATAACTGAAAAAAATTACTTCTTGCCAGTAGTTGATTGATTCTTACAAATAACTCTGAAACTATCTAAAAGTAAGATGTTAAAACCTACCTGATGTGACCTCAACACCCTAATACATTTCAGCGGCTTCCAGTGTTTAAGAAGGGGATGTGCCTGTCCTTGTAAAACAAAACTGTAAATACACAGAAATGAAATTTACAAGCCAATTGCATCTCTGGAGCTGAGTCAAACTTCTAAACAGTGAGGGGGAGGAGGCCGAAGCAGAAGAACAAACAGTAAACAGGCCTTGAGTTATCTAGGCCAGTCAAATGCAGGTGTGGTCAGGGACGGACCGAGCGGCTGTTGCTCTGTGCATGTCTGTGAGAAGGTCATGTGAAAGTGGAATGTGGCTGAGCTGGATGTTTGCCAGAGGCTGTTTTCAGTCAAGAAAGCTTATTTTTCTAAAAACACAATGAAAACTGTACGCCACCTGGGAGAGATTATGCCTCCGTGTTTTAATATAGCCCAGGCTATTTAAAAAACTGGGTTTTGAAACGTGACAATATCTAGTAGCCACTAGGCAGGGATCTCAGATTTTGAAAGGATGTTGTTTGACAAAATTCAAGAGACATAACGAGAGATGAAGCTTTTACATGCTGCATTACTGGACAAACAATTACACAGCAATTACTGAGCAGCTTTTGAGATAGAGGGCAATGCATCACTCAGCGGGCAGCTGACAACGTGAGCTAACTCAGCAAGCACTATGCAAAATAGAAAAATAATAGTGTAGAGTGCCAGAAGTGAAGAATGCCTGTTCAACACACAGACATACAATAAACAAGAAGGAGAAAGCAATACATAGATGGCAAAAACCAATTTATGTAGACAGGCAAAAAGGAACCTATATAAACAAAAATACATTTCCAAAGAGAAATGAACACACACACACACACATATTCACTCTCTCCAGTGAGTGCAGTCAAAGCCGGGATGTCAGCTGAGCCTGTCTGATTGAGAGCAGTAGTGGAGCCTCAGCCTGGGCAGGCATGTTCAGAACAGTGTTATTGAGAATGAATCATGTATCAGCTGGTATTAAAGCAGTACATATAAACAAAATGATTAAATGTGTTCCCATATGAAAGAATTATTTCATTTCATGATATTATGCTGTGGATATTGAGGGTAAGAAATTTTAATAAAGAACACCTTTAAGGTGAGCAATAACAGCAGCTCCGGGGAGTTGTATAATGTCTGGGTGGTGTTTAGTTTGGAAGGGTAGCTTGTGTATTGTGTTGACTAGACCTCTGATCCAACGCGCTTCACTGAGTCATACTGTACAGTAAGTACGAATACCGCAACAACAAAGCTGTGGGATGACATCACAACATCTGGTAAGAAGAAGAGGAAGAAGAGAGTGAAGAAAAGCTTGAAGACAGATACACAGAGGAGATAAAAGTGAAGAGTGAAAGAAGTAAAGACTATGGGAAAAGGTTGTTTCCAGACTGGCATATCCTGATTGGAATCAGATTGATCTTAACAAGTGTGGATGGCAAGAAACACGGAGCAGTTCATGCTGTAGGTGGTTTGAAACCCGATTCAAATCAAATTTGAAACGACTTAGCCATAGCCACGCAAATCAGATTTCAAACCTGCCTTTATGTCACATGCAAAGCATAACACAGATCCCATGATGGTGACATCACATCTGGCCGTGACCACAGTGTGTGCCACACTCACTGCTTTACCTACAGTAAATACAAGTGCAGCTGTGTAAAAATACTGCAGCTCAGTAAAAGCCGACTGAAATGCACTTAGCAAATATCAAAAGTAAAATTAGTTTCTGCAGAAAAATGGCCATATCATTGATATTTTATTATATATGATGTTGTTAGTTAATAGATGTGTAAGTAGTAGATTACTGTCATAGTCAGGTAAGTTGGAGCTACTAACAACTAGTTTAGTTCAGTGTTTTTCCAACCACATTTACCTTGTAAAGCTTTGCAACCAAACGGTGCACAAAGAAGATATAGTACATACTGTCAACAATCAGTAACACAGTGACACACAACTAGATTATAGATCGAAACACTCCCTTGTCCCAGTACTGACCCAAATTGGGTAGGTCTTGATTCAGCAATTGTTAGTGTTTATATAAGAAAGAAAAAAAAGTTCTGATACATACAGTACATTCAGTGCAAGGATGTATTTATTTTATATTCATTTTTCCTAAGCAGTTATTAATTAAATAGAACCAACTGAAAAGATTAGGAGGAAAACACTCTATGGTGAAACTGCTGACGACTCCCAGACATCTGAAACATGACAGAGACCTTCATTTAGACACTGCTTTTTTGTAAAGGTTGGGATCTTAATCTGAAAAGCAGCTATATCTGTCATAAAAAAATAGGAGTAAAAAGGACAATATTTTCCTCTGAAATGTGACGAAGAAGCATCAGAACATAGCAAAGACTGGAAACAGTCATGAAATGTACAAGTATCTTTCTTAAGTAAGTGTGCTTCAGTACTCTCTGTCACTGTTAATCACATGAAACATGGCTGCATATAAGAGCCTCATTTAATCTGCGTCTTGCTGGTTTGGTTTCATTCCTGAAAAATGCTCCATGAGTCAGTGTGCATGCAGCGGTGTGATTATCACAAAAACTAATACCGATGGCTTTATAGTGCCTGAACACCAGCTGCAACACTGCTCGTAAATGACAACAACGAATTCAGTCCTAAAGATTAAGTCTGAGCAGCAAATTGAGGTTTTATGAGGTGTGATCATGAAATCTAAGATAAGGGTGGGGAGGATGGAGGTAGAGGTGAAGGTGGGTGTTATGAGGTTGAGTATAACATGTCATCCTGCTAAATGTTCAGTTTGGTTGGAGCAAAAAATAAATAAATAAATAACTACATGAAAGAACATGGAGTGGGGATTTGTGTCGTATGCTGTATAGAGAATGGAAAATGTTTTGCCTGGTGTTCACAGATGTTTTCAGAAGGCAAATGAGAAGGTGCCAGCTTACGGGCTGAAAAGCTCAGTGACACACTAAGTGATTTCAAATTATGATAATACATATGCCTTTATAAAACATCTTTTAAACTAATGCTAAATTTTGAATTCTCCTCACTTTTTTTGTACATGCTCTATGGATCCCAAAACAAGGATATATGAGGAAGCCCTCCAAGGATTTTTGTATGTACAGTAAGAGTATGCGTTCAGAAGCACCTTTCATACGTATGAATGGGATGCCACCTTTAAATTCTGTATGCTACTCCAAGATTCAAATCACGTCACTGCATGACTAACATAAGGGGCCAGGGAGAAACGTAATGAGCGCTCAAATCACAGATGGGACTCGGCTTGGTTTCTCAGCTAATGGTTAACTCTGGCTCCCAGCTGGTTAAGGGCCTGTGTAGGACCTGAAACATACCGTGAATTATTTCAGTGCCTGACCATGCAGATATTGTAACAACCATATAAATAGTAACCATAAAAAATATATCTATCTATACACACACACGCTGTGTTTTCATTCCTTGTGGGGACTTCACATTGACTAACATTAATTTCCTGTAGACTTGTGTTTAACTGATCAACTTTAATTTCAAATCATGTTCAGTAGCTTAGTCCCATCATATTTTTTGACTTTAAAAGAAACTTTACTTCACTGTACTTCAGTATAATAGCATTTATTATTTATAGTGTGCTGGTCCTGGGTTTTTCCCATATGGAGAAGGGAACATGAGCCAGGTTTAATTTTGAATGTTTATGTGGCTTCTTCATCCGTAAGTGGATTGAATTGCAAGGCTTTTGCAGAACATTGTCACTGCAGCAATCAAAGCAGTGCTTTTGCTTTTAAACTGTTCTATAAAGAACTAACAAAGGTGCCAGTAAATGCTGACTGATTCATTTGGAAAAATCACTTATCTCTGATGTTGAGGTGCATTTAGAGTAACACAGTGAATCTCAATGTACTGGCCAAAAGAACGCATCCTGAAAATCAAAGTATGGCAGGAGCAAGTCATTTTTTCCTCCCACATTTAGCTCTGGTCGCGTTGGTTGTATTCGCACATATTCTTGTCAAGGGCAGTCTGTCTCTGTGAATGACAGGTCCCACATAGTCAGGCCATGAATGTTCACGAGTGGAGGATTATGAGTAATTGATGAAAACAACTATACAGTAGGTGGGATTCATCACGAGTGGTGCTGCATTGCTCTTTTTCACCTCCAGACACATGTGAGATACTTATAACAAAGTCAGTGTGCAGCACCATGATTTTTACACTGGACTTCATGGTATTCTAATCACATCTAATCCACTGCCTAGAATCTAATGACTTGATCTCAAATGTCCAGGTATTATCTTTGGAAAATATACATTCACAGCATTCTTTCTTAACTGTTGAGTTAGGTGTTTATTTTTAAGCGAGTCCAAGCCCTGCTTGCTGAACATAAGCTGACTTGCAGATGTATATACAGGGCTATTTTTTTTTTTTTATAGATACTTAACTCCAATTAACCTTCATTCTCCCATTTGCCTATAATCACATTATCCTCTGGTATTTGACTTTATTTTTCTTTCATCCAACAGAGGCCACGGCCTCCTGCTACATACCCAGAGAACGGTGAGGCAGTGAGAACAAGAACAAGCTTCCCCTTGTGCTGGATCTCCCAGTTGGCCAGAGAATCTGTCCATGGTCTACTCTCCTTCTCTCTCCCCCTCCTCTCAGTGCTCTCCTCACACTCTCTTTTTAGCTCCCTTCCTTCTGCTCCCTTACTGCATATCTGAGCTCTGCCCTTGGGCAGCGCCAGACATCGTCTGATTCATGCCTTCAGTCGGCTGCTGCGGTCAGCTGACTCTGTAGTACTAAAGACTTGGGTTTGCTGAGGATTGACTCAGATTCCTGCCAGGATGCTGATAAGTCCTATTGTGCTGTAAGTGTGCCTAAAGAAGAAAGTAATTTAAGAAAACGGTTTTACCAAAGAAATTTACCCAAAAGTGTTTTTTATTCCTAAGATATCATATGTCATTGTCTTTATAATTCATATTTAATATAACCAGACATGATGTGAGCCATTTTTAGAATCAAAATACTTGTGATTACTAAGTGGCTTAAGTTGAATAGTTTGACCGAAGGCTTGAATGCACTGCGCCTTACAAAAACACATTCCAGCTGTCAAAAATGTTCATTCATGTACTTCCATACAAAACCCACTCTGAATACCTGGCTGTCCCCTAAAGCAATTATATTTAAAACAGCTCACTTTCAGCACTTAAACCTCTATGCTCTAAAAGATACGAGTTGAGCTGTCACCCTCGCTGACACATTAGTGACATAGTTTCACATTTGATGCACAAATGACGATGCATGAAATCTGTAAGATTTATAAATGTCACCTCACTTAGTCTCATACTTTACACTTCTGCTCCACTGCACTCAAAAGCTCTGGTTGTTTGTTACTTTGTGATTTAAATAATCAATTAATCATTTGGTCTAATAAATGTTTGCTATAGTGCAAAAAAAAAAATGTCCATGACAGTTTTACAAAACTAAATGTCTTGTTTTGTTTGTCAGGCCAGAAATAGTAAATTTAGGATGAGGAAACTTGAGAAAAACAGCTGTTTGGCTTTTCTGCTTGAAAACAGATGACTAGCTACTGCGTGCATATATAAAGTAGCTACACCTCAACCAGCTACAACACACTGCCTACTTATTAATCCAGTAACAACCTATTAATTCTGTATATACAGTACAAAGGGATTATGCCTTCAAATTGAGGTTTTTTCAAGTAACACTTCTAATGCAGGATTTATATTTACATTACTTAGTATTGCTACTGTTAAGGTTGTGATTACATTTTGTTGCGAGGCTGCTCTTAACAATTAAACTACCAGCTACACTAATCTGACTGTACATTATACACATTGCACATCCCACTGTCTTGAGATGAAGTGAAACCTTAAAGCTATGTGTTGTCAGGGAGACTGAATGAAGCTAGACAGCAGGCAAGAAGCCAAACCTTCAGCTAAAAGTAACGGTAAATGGTCTTATACTTACATAGTGCCTTTTTAAGCAGTGAAGCGCACTCAAAGAGCTTTACACCCCCTCGCACACACTCATACAATAATAACATACAATTATGAATAAACAATTGAACCAATTATGTGAACTTAACAAATAAACTGTTGAAATGGTGAGTTAAAGGTAGTAGAAAAGTCAATGATTGTTACATGGTTAAGTAGAATGCAAACTTGAACAAACCATCTTAAACACTGACAATTCAGCTGTATGAATCAACGCAGCAGGATCCAGTTTATTTAACTTTCAGATCAATTGAAATAAATATTAATGGAACGTGATGTGTCGGTTCAATGAAGCTGCGGCTGCACTCAGCTGATAAGGGCAATTAGACACAAAAGACTGACAAGCAATGACAGTGAATTACTTTCCGCGCATTAAAACCTTTGACTTCTTTCCTATTTGATGCTGTATGACTGTATGCACACTATTCTGGAATTTAAATCTATTTAATAATTTTTTTGTAAGTAGCTGTAGGGGAAAAATTGGCTACAGCAAATACTCATGACATGGTTGTAAAATACCAAATAACTGAATATATTAAGAAAATGTTAGATGTTGATGCTGGTGAGGTATATACTGCTATTCTCTATTAGTCGTAATGTTTACTAATTAATTACATTCATGGCCAGTCGTGGTCTGGCATCTGGTGTGCTGCTGGTTTGTTAAGTAAAACCTGTGAATAAAGCAAATGTGTAACTTAAACGCATCAGGACAGCTTTCCTTGGCATAAAAATAATAACAATAATAACAACAATAATAATAATAACAATAATAATAATAAGAAGAAGAAGATGCGTGGTGTGTTTACCTGCCGGGAGCACTTCAGCAACATTTAAATAATGAGGCCATTGCAAAAGATGTTAGAGATAATTGTTACTGTTTCACCTCAGACATTTTTAAAGTTATTGTTGGAAAAGTTCACAATTATTTTAAATTGCTTTCTGCTAGCGGAAGAGCAGGTGGCAGATTTCAGAATGTAAACTGGCCCTTACAATGTTCTAAATTTTTCAAACAGCCCTCAAGAGATGATGTGAGTGCGCTCTTTTATTATGCTTTTTAAAAAATTGTGTACTCAACCTTTTATTTAGTGTCTCCTGTAGGGCACTCATTAAAATCATCAACCCTGTTTAAAACTTTTCTTCAGAGGGATTTGTCACTGCAAAGGTTGACAAGACAAGTGCACGAGGTCAGAGAGAGACGATGAACAACAGCCAGTGAACTAGAAAGAAACATGGCAGTCATGAATAATGCATGGATGAAAGGCTTATCTAATGGCACTCTTAAAACTTTTAAAAGTTCATCTTTGCTTTCAGCTGGAGACGCTCTTGGCTAAAACCCCCATTTCTTTAACTTAGCTGCAGTCAGCCTCCAAACATATGAGAGAGACACTGATTGGTTTAATTACGTTTGCGGTGATTAAGCATCTTAATGGTGCTCATCACAATATGAGACGTGAATCATAATGATTGTGAGAAGAGACATTTTGGGTGAAGTTTTTTCTTCTCCTCTGAAAGAGATATGTTGTTTTTCTCACTTACTCTTTAACGTACAAACATAGCTACACACACACACACACACACTGGAAGGCAATTTAAACAGAGACACTTACCGTCTTTGGACACTTGGTGGTCATGGCAGGGTCAGAGAAGATCAGAGGCACAGAGACATTTGAGAGTCCGACCTCACGGCATTACACTCACATTCCAGCCCAGCTCCCAGATGTGAGGACAAGACCAATGGGACTTGTTAAGTTGAAAGACCGAGGGTTTCTGGCTCACTGCAGTGTGTCAAAAGGAAACTGTAGGCACCAGTCAGTCAGCGACTGACGGAGCGACGGCAAATGGAAAACAAGACAGACAAAAGCAGAGAGAATTCAAAGACACCAGCAGTCTCTTCTTCCTCTTCTCCTTCCCTTCGCTGGTTGTAACTTAACCCCCGAAGAGCTCTGGTAAGCAGACACACAGAACCAGTTCCAGACCTGTCCTGCACCAACAGCTGCCTCTCCCCCTTCTCTCTCTGTTTTCTCTTCTCTCTGCTTTTTGGTATCATTTAACTCCAGGGCCCAGCGATGAGCTCACTATAGGCTCAGGTTTCACCACCTTGACTGGAATGTGAGGGCAGCCGCGCAGAGAGGCAGAGGTGCTGGGGAGGTCAAAGGCTACTGGGGTACTGTGGAGAAACAGAGAAGACAGAGGTGTCTGTCATCTGAGGGAGGTCCAGTAGAGGGATATGTGAGGGGTCTGGAGTGCCGAGAACAAAACAGGAGTTACAGGGGTCACAGATTACGGATATGGTAGGGCCAGGCAACATTTGACAGTTCTGGGGCTATAGACTTGAGGACACAACGTCCAGCAAATCTTGTAGTGTTTTCAGCAACTTTAATGAGAAAACCAATGCAAAGGTGCACAACAAAAAGTCCTATAAATAATACAACATTTTAAAAAACCCTTAAAAACAACCAATCACATACAAGCTTATAAATGTCGGGCAATAAAAAACATGCACATAAATGGGTGAAGTACATGTAGCCATAGGCCAGTCACATTTCAAGGGTCAAATTAAGAGCGAAGCACCAGGTGTATCTAATAACTGACATAGGTGACACCACGTGTAAGAACATGTACACTCAGGGTAGAGAGTTCCAGCTGTCCCAGCAGGCACCCAGCAATCCATCCAACCGACAAAACACCACAGGCCTCTCCAGTCACAACAAAAATGAATGCAAAAGAGATGACAATAGCAAAAAAAAAAAAAAAAAAAAAAAAACAAAACACTAGGCAAAATTTTAATCTTTATGTAGTACATGAAACAAAAAGGACTGATCAAAAGTATATGTGTAAGACACAATGAAACTAAATATAAGAAAAACAATGGGGTGCACAATTGGAGCCCATAAGTATAAAAAAGTAAACCCACTATAAAAACTCATTAATTGAGAAGTCCTCATTCATACCTTCTGGAAATAAACTCAAAGTCAAAAATCTAAAATGCCTCTTTTTTCCCTAAAAAGACTAGTGTTACCATGTCTTACTCTAGGCTTTATTGCCTCTATACCTGTGAAAAATAATGATGACACGGACTCATTTAACTCTTTAAAATATCTTGCAATGGGGTTAGTAACACAATTTCTCTTGATTGTTGTCTCTTTTACATTTATCTTTGTTGTGACTGGGGAGGTCCTGATGTTATGTGGGTAGGTTGGATTGCTAGGCACTTGCTGGGACAGCTGGGACTCTACCCTAGGTGTACATTTTATTACATGTAAATCGGATGTGGTATCACCTGTGTCAATTATTAAACACACCTGGTGGTCCTCTGTCAATTTGACCCTTCAGTGTGAGTGGCTTATGGCCACATGACCATGTACCTAACCCACTTATGTGCATTGTTTTTGGACGTGCAGGAGCTTGTATGTGATTGGTTGTTTTTAAGTTGTTGGTTTTTTTTTTATATTTGTATTATCTACAGGACTCTTTGTCGTGCTCCTATAACAGACCCTGATGGAGGCTTCATGTCGAAATGCATTTGTTGTCTCATTAAAGTTGCTCAAAACACTGCAAGTGTTAGGACGTTTTGTTTTCTAGTTTGTCTTGTCTGGGCACCTTGATAGTGGGTGAAATTGTGCCAGATCTTTCTGCTGTATCTGGCTATGGAATTGAGGACACTGAACACATTAACTCACTGAAGTACACACAAAACCTTTCCTAAGTGCTATATTTTTCCTCCCCTAGAAAAACACTTTCCTAAGGGAGAAAAATAATAATACCTTTGCTTTGATAATATTTCTAGTACAATATAATATTTCTAGTCACATTTCTGTGACAAGGTTCTTTACCATTAAAAATGCAATAAAATAGAACATAATTATATTCTTTCATTAGATGAAATTGCAATAAGTGAATAAAGTAAATACAAGCATGTGTCAAGGACAACAACAGTAGGTGGAACACAAAATAATAAAGTCTTTTCTTTTATGACAGGTGCAGTTGTCACTTGTCCTTGCCTCTGACCTTTCCAAGCACAACGTGGTTAGCTAGCTAACATTAGTTAGCTAGCTAACCACGTTGTGCTTAGTTAGTTGTGCTTAACATTAATTAGCTAGCTCAGGTATAGCAATCAAAAACAAAAATTTTGTGACGGGGTTTGTGTTTTTGCTTTTTGAGAGTTGTGTGTCTGTCTCTGCTGAAAATTGTATAATCATAACACTGTCAAAATAACTGAATTACCTGGCCAGTTGTTGATATGCTGGCTCTTCAGTTCAAAACAAAATAAGAACACAAGCTGTCAGGCCATGCTACCTAGGTAGGTAGCATCTACCACAGCACTAAGCTAAATAATAAATAAAAGGAAAGTGTGCAGTGTGTTTGAAGTGCATACTGTGTAATGATTCCAAAACTGTGGTAATCTTCATGGATATAAATGGATAAAATCTCTTTGTAAAGCATAGTACGCCAACCGCTGAAACTATGTTCTACAAAACTACCTTAAAGAGGAATCAACATATCTTTTAAACAAAACCTACTGTATCCTAACATTCTAGAAAGTGATATTGCAGTGCTTTTATATTAGAATGTATTGTAGGCTAAAAATCTGGTAATTGATTATGTTGTGACTGTGTCAGAGAAATGTTAAATACACTATTAAGAGTTTTCATAGGGACTAAGCATTTTCTTTGATATAAACTAGTGAAAACTGTGTGCTGTGGATTATTCAGAGAAACAGTGGCACTGTTTCTGGAAGGAGGTGTTGTTTAACTCTTTTTTAAATTTTCAGTACTTAGAGTACCACAGTTTTAGTCATCTCCATTGTACAAAAGTAAGGCAGAAATCTCAGAGAAGTTTTTCTTTTTTACAATTATAAGTCTGTCAGCCCTTTATATGTTATTTCTTGTTCTCAAACTTTCTCTTATTTCTACATTAAAGTCATAGCTTCAAAGAAACACTCTCTGAACCTTTGGCCATGTTTAATTTACAGTACAGTCCACATAAAGCTACAGGAGCTTTAGCTTTATGTGGACATGCAAAACTTAAGATTCATTGTTTTGTGGTGCATTTGCATATGCTTTTATGAAATGATGCCAACATTGCAGGTAAACTCTACACTAATTACATGGTGTTTGTGCAGCCAGTACCATGTGGTGCTGCGCTAACTCTCTCTGATACCTAACCTGGCAGAACAAGCCCATTACAAAAGAGAACAAAATGATGCCTTTTAAAGATGCCACCCTCAAGCTGACTTTCCCTCCATAGTGTAACAAAAATAAGTGAACTGAAGTGGCCTGGTATTTATCTGTTTATTGTTTTGCCAGTCGACTTTGTGATGTTTACTTCTGTTCCAACTAGCTTTGAACTACAGCTCTGCTGGCCCAGTGCTGCTCCCGCCATTGGGAATGTGTGGTCTTTATTAACGAGAGGAAGTGTACGAATGAGCACTGCAGGCCCATCGTCTCAGGAATCCTGATCCTTTTTCCCCATGTGGCACTTTTCACAAGCAGGGCCAGCTAATCGCTTATAATGATAGCAGGGTTCTGTGTGAGGCCCAAGTTCTTGGAGAAAAAGGCTGGGGGTGGGGGTGGTGGTGGTGATAGAGGCTGTGCAGCACCCTCCTCTGCTCTGCTTCCCTCCTGGTTCGTGTAGTATTGCTGTTTGTGCAGATGAATGTCGGCACAGGCACACCCTCTGTGGCCTGTTCCCATGGGAACAGCAGAGATAGCGAACAGCTTGTTTTTGTGTTTTTTGGCAATGATGCCACTGCTGGAATCCTGACAGGCACTGGGGAGGTCTGATATGCAAAAACATTGCCAGGTAGGCCTTATCTGAAAAGAATGCTTTCTCTTTGACTTTCTCCTGTGTTTTAACAACCACACTGAGTTATTTGCTCATACAGCTTCAGGAGAATCAACTGTTTTCCGATGCCCGGTGTTGACCAAATGGAGATTATGTTTCAGAGCTTGCTCCATGCCACAAACTGACAGGCTGAACTTGTTCTTGAGGGTTCACAATCCTCAGGTGGTTGATGAGATCCGTTTTAGTCAAATGACTTTAGGTTAATGTTACATGTCTCTACACGCTTGGCTGACAGACGTTCGGCTTTGGTTTTCACCTTTCTGTGTCTCAGAGGGAATTCCACACTACATAAACAGGAAAACGAGCTTTTTTCCCATAAAATTTCAAATGATAACATCACTCCACGGGTTGTCTGACTTCATTAGCATATTTGTAATTGTAAACCTCTTATCCTCTTCTAAAAAAAATCCCCTCTAGAGGGGTGGAGAACAATGAAGTCATGAACAAGAAATGTCACAACACAAATGGAGGCAAAACTGTATCATTCTTTTAATGCAGTCCATCTCAAACTGTGATAAAATAATAGATATTTTTTGTGCTTTTTTTAAATTTCATAAAAATCTTAGACACCTACAGTGCAGGGAAATCTCAAAATGAAATTAAAATGTACATTTATTGAACAAACGAGTACCTCACTTTATGGTGTTTAGATTCTTAAATGAAAACATACTTCAGGAAACCCTTCACTAGGATTCTTGCTGAGAGAGCGAGCTGCACAGAGAGCACACACCGCTCCTTTCCTGCCACCCTCTCGCCTGGGACGATGGGGTAATTACATCACTTGGAGGTGGAAAGAAAGCACTTTACAAGCGAAAGTAAGTGAAATGCTTTATTGCTCACAGAATTGCCAATTAAAAAGCAACACCTGGAACGCAGAGGCTCAGCTAAAACAGCCCTCTCCCCTGCGACTAAACCAGCCAGTCCCCAGCTCCACAGAGGCCCCTAGAGAATGTTTTTTTTTCATTCCCCCCCTCCTTTTAGACCGTCTTTATTTGTGAAAAGTTGCCGACAATGCACCTTCACACTGGCTCGCGTAGCCCATAAGTCACCAAAGCCTGACATGCTCTTAAATGTATTAATAAAGTCCATTTCCTGGTTAGAGCATATGGCACAGCTACAATGTAAACCTTCTCAGGGCACGCTACTGAAAAAGAAAACAGTGGTGATTCTCTCCAGCACCCAATCTGCATTGCACTAGTAACCCCCCATCCAAAACACACACATCTAGACCAGTCCAGACCTGTCCAGTCCCAGATGTGTTCCATGCTTGGGTCCACTTCCCCCCAAGGGAGAGAAATAAACAGAAAGGTGGAGAAAAGTGAAAAATGACTTTCATTTTCATGCACTGCTCCTCCAGAACACCCACTGACCAGTGTCAATGGGACACTTGTCTGGTACTACCTGGTGGTGTTTGGAAATGTGCATCTCCTTGGGTGAATACAAACATTAAAGGCCTCCAAGGTAAAGGTCTGCATTCAAGCTAGCAGCTCTCTGAGGCTATGCTGAGGCACAGAGATGATTTGAGCTAAATGTTAAGATGCTAACAATCTGATATTTAGCAGGAATAATATTTAAAATGTTCACAATATTAATTTAAGGTGTTACTGTTTTGGTTTTAGCACTAAACAAAAGGTACAGATAAAACTGCTGGAAGCGTTATTAGTTTTGCAGGTATTTGGTTATGAAGTATTTGAACAAATAAACATTTTGATCGGCTGATGATGCTAGATGAAAAGTGATCAAAGTTAATGCAATTCATCCTCAATATGTATCACAATTTCCATGGCAAACTATCCAGTAATTGTCTATGTCAACTTCCTGGCGGCACTAGAGAAAAAAGCCACAGTATCATATAAGTGGTTGAATTAATTGTTTTAATTTAATCCAAAAATAGTCCTTTGTCTCTGGCTTCATCCTGGTCCTTTGCCCAAACAGTAGCTGACTGACATGTTTGCCACACCCCTGCTTCTGGAGTTCCCACTGTGTCCAACCGCAGGATATCACACCCGCAGAATAGATTCACATCTGCCCACGCTGCCATGACGACACCGGTGACAACGATTCTGACAGGCGGTACCATGGCGACAGCAGTCATAGGCACACATTTGTGGTGTCAGGAAGATGGCCTTATTTACTTTGCAAATTTCTTTACCAGCAGTGCTGGCTCATTTCTTTTGAGTCTGACTGACACAGTCTTATGGAAAATAAATTGGCAGAACCACACTTGATGCATGACATATCACTTATGATACTGCTTTGGTCCCTTATGAGATAAATGAAAGAAGATGGACACTCGACAATGAGATGTATTGTCATGAATGAGAGTGAAAGGGGTGAGTAAAGCCCTGAACAGGGCTCATAGCCCTTTTGTAGCTGCAGTCAAAGTGCCTCTTGCAAATTCAGAGCTTATAGCCAAGCGTAATGTGCCTCTCATGTCCAAATAATGGCTATGGTGCTTTGTGCATTCTTATAAGATCTTGGCTACACAGTCTACTAAGTCCAGTGTTATCACTTAGGCTTGCATAGATATCAACAGTTTTTACAGAGAAACAGTGTCATGTTTCCTCTTTGTACATTTTCTTTCATTAAGTATTGCTGGGGGAAGAAGTGAGCTCTTTCATGCATGGTTTACGTCAAAGTATTTGAACAGCGACTGGTGAAAGGCAATTCCTGTGCTCGCCTTCTATAATTGTGGGAAGAGAAGTCTCGGCTGAAATACAAGAATTGTAAGAGCAGCTTATCTTTTGATGAGACATGAAGACACTATATCCTCTATATCCAGAAGTCACTGCTAGCATTCTTGCTATAAGGTCTATTAGCAGAGTGTATACAACTGAACTCATTTGAAACTTTAGCAAAATGTCAAGTGCTGGAAGTCCAAAATGATGGTGTAAGCATCCATCTGTCAGAGCTACATTTACCTGTGGCAGCTGAGCAAAAGCAGCCATAATCTTTCTGAAGTCCTCCGTAACCCCAGTAAATCTTCCACATGTGACCTTTTCTTATCAGAACAGGATAACATGAAAGCCCATAATGTCTCAATACATTAGTCCTGTGCTCGGAGCGTGCCTGGCACTAATGCCCCACCTGTAACGCTGCAGCCTGTGCCAGCACATCTGACTCGGGAGTAATATCCATTTTGACTTGCTGAAATATTCACTGACACACCTTGGGTGCACCAGAGGAGGCGTATAGTGTGTCAAATAAGGATGTGGCAACAGTGCTCATCTAACCCCTTGGAAATGCAGGCTAATAGCAGTGAGTCATTGTGAAACAGGGCCTCTTTTATTAATCAAAATTAAGAACTGAATGCATATTCAGAAAAATACCTTTCATTGCACTTAAGATCTAATAGTTGCCTTTTGAATTAAATGAATGGGCCATATTGATACACACCTTGTAAGCTAATTAAAATAGACACTCTGTATTTTAGACTCAGTGGGGGGTGTGGGGTGTCGATGGTAGATCTCGGCTCCAACAGTCCTCTATTGCTCTCATTGCTTTTACTTACTACTGGGTACAGCATGTCCTCTTTTTCATTCACTCTTCAATAGTATATGAGTGAATATTATTTATCATGCAAGGAATTAAGCAGAATTGACTTAAAGTCATTAAACCAATTAATGAAATACAGTCACTATATGCTTAGCAAGGTTGAGTAGTGTGGTGTGTTGGTGTGTTTGTACTGTACATAGCCTTATCAAAAAAGCACTTTGTTTTGATAGGCTGACAGCTTCCTAAATTAGACTGTCCTCTAAAACTTTGATTGCATAGACTCCCATTCAAAGATGAAAACTGAGAAATGTATCAAAGACTCAACAGTCTGATTTGTCACAGTCCCGTCTGGATGCTGCTCTCCATCCACCTGGCGTGTGCTGTCCAAATGTTTGTCTCTTTCTTCATTTGTTCAGCTGTCTTGTCATCTCTGTACACTCTCCTTACCACACACAGACTATACAAAGAGAACACACTTTGCATAATTTGTAAGGAAAAAGAAACTGTAACACACACACAGCAGGCTGTGTGATTGAGCGGAACATAAAGGCAGAGTGAAGTTCGACTGGCACTTCAGATGCAGGGTGATTTACATTTTAGAAAAACAACTTTACAAAAAACTTTACTTTCATGTGGCGTCTGTTTTAACCAGACCAATGCTTTTTGTACACCACAACAGTCCAAACAGCACCAGAGAAGAAGGGGAAAAAGATTTTGAACATCTGGCTATGGATGTGTATTGTCATTACAGAGTGAGCGAGTAGCAATGAACTACAGCTAGTCTGAGATATTTCAAGACATAGGTCATTCGCTAAACGACTCCCTCTCTCATTTCCTCCAGTGTCTGTAAACATTCAAACCGGCAGAGATGTCTCCATTACCTGACAACACTAGGGCTGGTTTTATGTCAACACTTCCTGGGATCATAAGAAAAGTGGGATAGTGTGCATTTCTTTCTTTTTTATAATGTGGTAAACTGAAGTTTGTGTCTCTAAAATCCAGAAGTGGTGTTTTGCCTCACCGTGTCCACACGCACACATGCGTACCTGGCTTGCAGTGGGAGCAGGGCTGTGAACTGAAAACCTGTTCGTTCCTAAAACATGCAGCATCTGGGCAAGTTATAAGCAGTCCTCTCATGGTATGCATTAGTCTGAGTGATGGGACACTTATATCTGCATTTTAAATGTGATTTTAGATCAGCTCTGGATCTGGGAAGAGCAATGCCAGACAAATACTGCTCCTGTTTCTGCTTCAAACATTGTTTTGGCATTTGGCTGCGTGCCTGTAGTCCAACACGCTCTGTGTCCTGTTTCCACAGCTCACTAGACAGACAACCCGAACAGGGAGACAGACTGAGCAGCTGCTGAGCTGAAACGAGGCAAGGTCACATGCAGAGTAAAATTTAGCACGATTACCTGTTAAAATGTTTTTTGGTTCCACGACTATTAGATGATTCCATCCAGAATAGACATGTTAGAGGAATATTATTTGGGCCGGTACGTAGAATATAAATAGAGCAAAAAGATTTATCTTTACAAATTTCACTAGTTAGTTTTGTCAGTATTTGCAATCATGGAATATCAGTGTGGGCTCAACTCCTCAAATGTGTCAAATGTATGTCATTAAGAATCTCCATCTTACTCCACTACCACTGTCTCTAATAGGATTAGCATAATTAGTAATCAGATTGACATAATCATGCTACATGGAATTTGTCACTCTCCAATTGCGTTAACTGCTGTGGCAGTGCACAGATAAAGAGCAGGCAGCTGATTTATTTATACTGTAGCAGTATACTACTGCACCCCTCCCCATATTAGAGTCTAATAAACCAATCAGTGGTGTTAAGTTCATAGAATATGTGGCATGAAGTGATTTGATGTCATCTGTTGTTTACTAGTTTTCCCTGAGGGTGAAGCTACAGAAGTCTGGTTCAGTTTGCTGAGCTGGTTCCCAACCAGGGATACGCGTCCCCAAGGGGTGCTTCTCCAGCTGGGCATGTGGAAATAGTGTAGAGGAACTCGGCTAATTAAGAAAAATAGAAATAATGATCTTGGGGAAAAAAACATATACATACATTTGTATTTAGGAGGATGTGGTGCTAATCTCTAGTGAATGCAGTTAGTTGAAGTCTGACTAAATCGTTCATACCTGTACATGCCTGACACTTCCCAGCGCCTTAAAGCCATATGTTGCCATATAGAATGAAACCATGCTGACCCCAGGAAAACTAGCTAGCATGCACAAAGCAGAGTCACAAAGTTAGCTAGGAAGTCATGTGTAAATGATTTAAATATTTTACTAAGAGAGAACAAACATCTGAATATCTCATTTAAATTAGTAGCTAAACAGAATGCTGCTGAAATAATTGGCTAAAATTAATGAGTAAATAGATGAAACAATCAGATAATACACCCTTTGAAATCAGTTTATATCAATACGTTTAGAACTTAACAGCTAGAGTCAATGACAAATATCTGACAAAAAGGTTGGGAATCATTGGATTTACCCCAATGGACATCAACACAGCACATGCAGCTTTAGGCTAACTGATCTGCTTACTAATGAACACTAATGCAGACTGATTGTTTTCCTCATCTGAAAGGCCTGATCCTTGGAAGGCCTTTTAGATTGACTTCAACAACCCCTTCCTCACCAGGGCTACAAGGGTGTTTCCTCACAAACGAGGTCACTTTACATTTATGCATTAAGGTTTTAAGGCCACGGCTTAGGTTAAAAATTTATTGGCCATTGTATAATGTTTCATGCTGGAGCCTGCCCAACTTTGCCCTGTGTTTTGCCGTCAGCCAAAACTCAGGAAAAGTCAATCTATTTTGATAGCATTGACAGCTGAAGCTGTTGAAGACTTGGCCTGGGGGGAAGTTCACCTTCTGCATTTCTGACTGATTGCGTAAACTCCTGTCACACAACAAAAGCAGCACTGTGAGATCCACAGCAGTGTAATTACTGTGACTTTTCCTTGGCAGATTATATTTAGACAAACTCCAAGGCTGTAGTTGATCAAATATTAAACTGTGTGCTAATTAATGAGGTTTATGTGGTGTAAAAGCTTAACATATATTTAAACAACACATGATCCTGTGAGGTTGGAAGACGCCCAAGAAGGAAAATAGGTGAAAGAGCTTGAAAGTTTTTTTTTTTTTTTTTTTTTAGAAGAAAGGAGGGATCGTCTACATTAATGTGTTTTAACTTATTTAAAAGGATCTCAGCTGTCTTCTTAGAGTAAGACAAGCTTAAGGCAACGCTTTGTAAGACCTTCCCTAATAGATGTTTCATACAGACTTTAGATTCAGAGGCAAGGACAAGTATTAGAGTGGGTGCTAAATATCACAATGAGGTGAATGGCTTTACTGCCACTGTACAACTGTTCTTAGCAATGAATTAAGTTTCTGTCTCTGCTGACAAGGATCTGTGCTGAAATGACTGGTTCTGTTATTGCTGCCTTGACCTTACTCAACAGGTTCACGTCTGCTCTGGATTATTATTTCTTCAGGATGTTCTTAAATACTGTACTTGTTCTCTAGCTTCTCTAAAGAGTATTTCCTTTCAGTTTGACTCCTGATAACTTTTCCTCGCTCACTCTCCTCTGTCTTACTCACAGCAAAGCTCATCAGAGGAACTGTGAGAAAATGCCCCGAAGGTGTTCCTGTCTACACGTTCTTTCATTAAACCTTGAATGCTGGTGTTAAAAATGTGGACAAACACACACATCCACCCATACATCACACAGTGACAGGCCCTGGCTCGCCTACGGAAACACTGTAACCCCTAACCCAGCATGACAAATGGACACGCTAATGAGTCATATGACTGGCTGTGTGCGTTACCACGCAGATACTGCACCGTGTCAGGAACAACCTCCTGTTAAAGTCGAATGAAATATGAATTCCAATTACGCCTTAAATCTCCTCTACCCATCTAGATAAACAGGAAATCATCTTTTGCGGTTCCAGAAATGTGAACTGAAGCAAAGCTGATCTGTAATTTTGTTTATTGCAGGGCTGCATCAGGATCTCCACAAGCTGCTTATTTTGGGTTGTCTGGGTTTCTTGCTTTGCTTTTCAAGCCCCTTTTTTATCTCTTCACTCACTTCTTCATGCCGACCTTCTTGCTTTATTCGCATTCTTCATTGACTCATTGTGTTGTTCAAAGTTGTATTGACCACTGTGTACTAAGATAAACATTTTAAAAAACCTCTGATCTGCCACACACACACACACACACACACACACACACACACACACACACACATACACGCACACAGGAGCAAATTACATGGTCCAGTTGTGCATGCGCCAGCAAAAGCAGCTATTATTGTACATTTTATACATCGTAAACACAATTATGCAAATGATTTGATTTGGGTCTATTTTCTAACATTACTTTGTATATAATCACTGCTGGGAATTGTAATTTTCCACTAGTGTTAGTCTTGCATTCTCTTTAATCAGGTCCTGTGAGTTGAAAAAACAACAACTTTGTCTTCTTGTACACAAAATATTTGTTTAGCTAGAATTATTTCAAAAGTGCAGCACAATGAGAATTCAAAGCCAGAAAAAACTATTGTTAGCAAGGTCTCTGTGCACTCAGATTTGAAAAATGACACGATAGATAATAAGTAATACTTCACTTTCTGCTAACTATTAGCCTTTTGGATGTGTTCATTAGATTAATTTTGAGCATGCACATAATTTACTTTGTCATGCTGGGGGCTTAGCACACACAGGCATCTCTAATACTTGATGAAAAGTGTTAGTTGGGTGAAGCCCAGACAGTGTGACTTTAAGACCTCTCTTGGTGAAAAGAGAAAATACTGTAACTGCAGGTTTTGAAAGCTGTCAGCCTGCTTGTAGAACAACAGTGTGTCACCTATAGTTTCTTTCCACAGTACATTCATAATTGACAAGTGCAACTAGAAAGCTCGAGCCCCGGCTCTGACAGGGCCTACACTAGTATTGAATTTTACATTAGGAGCCATATTTTAGCAAAGGAATGAAAGGGGACAGCTGTTCTGTTTGATGAATGCACAGCATATTTATAGTCTAAGACAATCCAATTTTCACTTATAAAAGTAAGAGTACTTTAAAGGCTATGTAATTTTCAAATCAGGAAAAATTTGAATTTATATGTTTAAAGTAAAGTAACCCTGACTTCATTACCCTCTGGGGAACTGCTGCTACAGTTCCAGCATGACCAGTAACTTAACAAACTCTGGATAAATATTTCTGTGTTACTGACATTACTTAGTCAGGTAACTAACTTTGTGAATCTTTTCTGTTTGTGCTGCTGCTACACTGACTGTTACAGTCTCACTTTAAAGCTGCACTCATCAATAATTTTACATTAACAATGAATCAAATTACTGTGCATAATGTACAAAGGGTGACTTTTAGTGATTAACCCACAGAGCATTTTCAGCCAACTGTGCAGTTCCCCTTTGCTCTACAGCATTTTGGTGTCTTCCAGCTCATTGTTTTGGTTTTACAGCTCACAGCTTTGATTTAGTCTCACTGCTCTCATCAATCCAGCTTCAAGTGGTTGTTTATCAACAACAATCTTGGTATAACCACTACATGCTACCTAGCAGCATCTCGATGGACCCCTCTGTCAAACTCCTAAAGTTTGCTGATGGCACAACGATTGGTTGGTCTCATCCGAGACGAGGATACTCTGCACCTCCATCACTGTCTGGTTTGGCTCAGCAGCAACCAAACAAGACAAGTACAGACTTCAGTGGACAGTGAGGACTGCAGAAAAGACCATTGGTGTGAGCCTGCCCTCCATGGAGGACCTGTACACCTCACGGGTCAAAAGGAGGGCGGAGAGGATCACTGCTGACCCCTCACACCCTGGATACAACCTGTTTGAACTCCTCCCCTCTGGACGGCGTTACAGGTCACTGTGCACTAAGACAACCAGGCACAGGGACAGTTTCTTCCCCCAGGCCGTCACTCTGATGAACACTTAACCAATGACAGTATGACTGGACAATAACCCTCAGTGCAATACCTGTAAATATACATTGTACAGATTATACAGACTCGTACAGGTCTCTAGTACTCTGTTTTAAGTACTCTATTTTTATCCCTAATTATCTCATTTCAGTGAACATTACCTTGTTGTCTGCATTGTTTACTGTCTGTTTATACTGCTTTTTCTGCATTGTTTGCACTGGTTGTTGATGTTAATACTGCTATTTTGTTATATTACACAGCCTTATGCTGGTTTACTGTTTGCACATTGAGAGACGATGTACCTGAGTCAAATTCCTCGTGTGTTCAGCACACCTGGCCAATAAACTGATTCTGATTCTGATTCTGGTGAACACAATGGACCAGTTTGCTATTATAGCATCAGTATTTCCACGAGAAGATGCTGGAGCACAAAACAGAGTTAACAGAGATGATAATGCTGCTAATGATAATGTTGCTCCTTGTCTTCTGAATAGGAAAGTTGTTTAACACTAGCAATAAAATGTCTGTGATTGTTCCCCCAAGCAGCCAAAATTACATTACTGCTGCTTTAAGAATCAAAATCTTGATTTGATCTAACTGATCATGTTCCTGACTACATACCATATGCCAGGCAAGATGAATCTTCAAGTGTATTTCAGCTGTGTAGACACACATGTAACTGATTTTACAAAGTAAACTTTTACAGCTGAAAATTGAGGCAGATGTCATGATACCAGGTCTGACATTATTCACAAGCTGCCTGTCAGGGTGCCAACTAAGGAGAAAAAAATCAAACGACTGTACTAGAATGCCACGGGCATGTGTAGATGTTTGGGCTCTCCACAAGAAGCTAATCTTTTCTCTAACCATCCTCCAACTTTGGGCATAACAACAGTTGACTCACTTTTACCTGGCAGGTCATGGCATCTCCCACAGATGGAGAAGAAATGCTGAGACAAACTATAGCAGCTGGGGCCCTCGAGCTGCACACAGAGCATTACCGAAAGCACCATCATTACAGTTGGTCGCCCACAGTTTAGCAGACGGACCCCGTGTCTCCTGTACCTGCTGATGAACAAAGTTGTGAGGCTGAATCACTCCATGCACTGCCACAGAGCAGAACGGGGAGTACAATGCTGCAGTGTTGGACACACACAAGTCTGTGAAAAATGTGAAAGATACAAATTTGAAGGGCAATGTGCTACTGTGCAGGACACTCCTGTTAATGCACTTTAGTGGTGTAAAGTCATATTCTTTAATAGCCTTCAGGCAGTTCATGCTTCTTTATTATTTTGTCATTTTCCCAGCTTGTACAGTAGAAAATGGATGAACAGACAAAAACTCCAGTGTGCTACACCTTTTTGGGTCACTCTGTGTTGATCAAACTTTTGTTAGATTCTCCACTAGTATCATAGAACAACCATCTTTAGCCACAAAAGTAGCGTCAGTCATCCAGCACTAAAATACTGCCACCATATTTGGCTGGATTGCCATGAAATTTGGCTCAAAGATTCATGGTTCCTAGATGACGTAGCTTACTGAATTTGATGATGTAGCACCACCATGAAGTTGACATTTGTGGTTTTGACTCAAATGTCCCAACATCTTTTGGATAGAGTGCCCTGAAATTAGGAAAAGAAATGTATCTCCCTTTTGAGATGAACTGCAATAACCCTAAACAGAAACTTTGTTGATATCCTCACATTTTCCTCCAAGGATAGCAAAATGTCCACTTGCAGTGTTAGCAGCAACTTTAATGTAAAGGCCAATGCATTTTGGCAAAGAAGGCTCACATGTTTTCTAGTTTTCCAGTTTGTTTTTCCCTTGCTTGTGCACCTTGACAGTGGTTGACGTTGTGCCAGAAATTTTTGTTGTAACCACTTTTCCTCTAAGGCCATTGTCAAGTTAAATCTAATCTTACAACAAGCTCCTAATATTCTTAACAAACATACAAGGCATGTGTTAACTTAATGGCATATACATTCAGTTCTTTCTTACTAAAGACAGGTACACTATTAATAAGAGGAAGATTTCACAATAAAAAGCCTATGACAAAGAACACCAGATGGCTCAAACAATACAACATAAAAAAACACTTTCACAGCAACCTTGTTTGAATGTTTCTAGGGTCCTAGCACACATTCAACAATCAAATTCAGCAGAGCTGATCAGCATCAAAGCCAACAAGTCCTCCAAACTAAATGACAATATACAATACATAGCTTGCCCCTAGCTTACCCCTCGTTCCCACCAAGTGCGGCTGCATAGATATCTATATGAAACACAGATACAAAATAATTATGAGGATGAATATATTTTTATCAACTAAAACACAGCCACAAATTTTTGATCAGTTTCATAATAGCTTAACTGCAACTGTTAAATTAATTAGTCTGTTGTCTCTAGGCGACAGCGCAGCAAAGTAGAAAATAAAAACAATAAACACAAATAAAACACAAAAAGAAAGAAACAATCCACATAACTACAGCACCTACTTACCTACTGTAGAAGCTCAAAAATAAGGAAAAATAGCTGACAC
This sequence comes from Monopterus albus, assembly GCF_001952655.1. Classification (NCBI taxonomy): domain Eukaryota; kingdom Metazoa; phylum Chordata; class Actinopteri; order Synbranchiformes; family Synbranchidae; genus Monopterus; species Monopterus albus. Next base: position 335,609 of record NW_018128062.1, on the reverse strand, counting down.
AAAAAATGAGCACCACAAAAAGCAGATCTGCAGCCGCACCCGGCGGGAGATGAAGCCATGCAGTGTACAACTGTGTTGCAGATGGAAAGTGACACAGCTGCAGTGGAAATGAGAGGTTAGAGCACGACCCAGAAGACTGTTCTAGCAGCGACCCTACCGGACCTTTGTCGTCATGGAAACAATCATAAAGACAGTTATGTTTACGAACCTTCGATTTAGGTACAAAAACTATGTTGTTAAATTTAGAAAAAGATTGTGTCTTAGGTTAAAATAACCTTTGCCGCGATGGTTAAAGTACTAAAAACACATCTAAGGTCATGGAACGCTCATGGATACAAAACCTTTTCTGACCCATCCATCTACCCATCACCTAACTTCTAACTTTGCTTGAGTCATAATTATTAAGGTAGCTAGAGGTCGCCTAACTGTAATGTGTAATGGCTGGTCATAAAACCTGCTGGCAAAAACTACATATGGAATCACTTTTTGCAAGACAGTCTCATCGAAGACAATCCTTCCAAACACATCATGAAAATCTCACTTGAAATACTGTAAAAGTAGATTTGGAGCAATATGTGTTTGATGTGACTCCAGCCAGCTGTACATCAGCAAAGCGATCCACATTAAACATGGTTCAGACACTTCATATGGATCTCACAGGTCCAAAGTGAAAACAGTGGAGAAGCCCTGACCCTCGTCACTTTTCTCCCCACTTTGAATAGACCTTCATGTCGACAGCATCATTAATTCATCAACTTGCCAGACTGGGTTTTAACTTTAATGCATTTTGAGACTAAGCAATCATCACTGGGAAGTCTCTGAGCTATTAATGATTGAGGAGAGGCGAGAGGATCAAACTGGTCCACCACCCAGTCCCGTCACAAAAAAAAAAAAACTTAAATACGAACCAATGGAAAGCATGGTTCAGCATTTAAATTTTCCCAACATTTTGTTACATTGTTCTGCTGAACATCAAACAGCTTAGACAGTCATGAGATGGTAAAAACAGCAGCGTTTCTCAAGTCATTGTATAAACAAGAGCATCACCAACAATGCCGCAAGATGAAATCTGGTTTCAAACAGCTCCCAGCTTATGTTGTCTGTGTGTTGGTTCCTTAAGTCTGGCTTCAAAAAGCTCATGAGCTGTGGAGTCACTTCAAATAAAGGGAGAGACTAGGGAAAGCTTTGGTGATGAGGAAGAAGAGAATGAAAGTCATCAACATACATGCAAACAGCAAGCGAGAGCCTGCATGGATTATTCGAAAGGAAGACGCTGCTCGAGCGCTGCAAGCTCACTTCTCTTTCTGTTGCTTTTTCTCCTTGTGCTCTCGTTTCGGCTCCTACATTAAAAGGCTCACATGCACCTGACTCACACTTACACAACGCACACATCTCTCCTCACTAACTCTGCCAGACACTTTGTAGACAAAAGACACAACTGGACCATTTGAGGGGTTGTCGTGTAACAGGTGAGAGACTGGGGCCACGGCAATGTGGTGGTCTTGTTTTGGTGTGCTCGAGACGCCTGGCCTTTTATCTCAGGTGATGTGATCCCTTCATCCTGCTCAGCCCCTATGTTACTAACTCTCCACCTGCACTTTGATGTCCTCGCCTCTGTCTCTCTGTCTGTATCAGCGGAGGAGTTGTCACTGCGCTGTCAGCAAAGACCGCAAAAAGCCAGGTCTCATGAGAAAAAATTGCAAAGCTTATAAGCTTCTGATAAATGCTACTTGTTTTTTTTTTTTTTTACATCATGACATTTTCACCAGTACACCTGAGGAGGAGCTTGTCACTGAATTCATATAAAATGTCAAGACCTGTGGCAGACTGAGCTTAGTCATCGAACAACAAGCAGACACTTGCAATCTGTTTTTATTTTCATGCAAAACTTGATGGTTTGAACTTCTGAAGTGCCAACAAGACAAAGTTGCAGTAATGTACATGTTATCTGTCCTCATCAGTGACAAGAGGTGATACAGTTTCACCACACACAGAGCCTGGGAGCTGCTGTAACTAGACTTAGCCCTGTCTGTCACAATTCACTTTAACTCTTGACCTACGCTTGAACTTCACATCACTGTAGTGCAAGCTTTCTCAACAGTTTCGGGCCCCTTGACCTTGTTTCTTTAGGTCTCACTGTTCTCACGACCTTAGCAATTAGAGGGTTGTCAAGTTGTCCTGCTAATTTGACTCCTGTTTACCTTTGTCTTCCTTTTCAAAGAACTTGGACAAAGTTTCTACATTATGAAATTTTGGCAGAACAGAAATATTTGATATTTATGACCATCATAAGTCTTCAATTTTCATTGAGAGCATATTCCCTGATAACAATTTGGTACATTAACTTAATTTAACCAAGACTTATTAACTTTAAAAAATGAAGTGGTACAATCTTCCACCTTTAAATGAAAGGTTTCATGCATCAGCAACAAAACACTTCCTCTCATAGTTCACTTCCCTAAGGGGGTTTTACTGTTACATCCAGCAACTTGAGCAAAGTTTACTGAGTATGACTATTTTCTGTTTGTGCTGCTGCTACATTTTAGCATGTCCCAGATACACATTTCATTTCAACTCTCAACTCAACTCAACTTTATATAGCACTTTACCACAGCGCAGCTGACCAAAGCACTTAACATATCGTTCAAATATAAAAAAAACAACACATAAAAAGCTATAAACAGCAATATAAACACTAACACTACAGACAGAGTCTCATTTCTGGTCAAATGCCAATGAATACAAGTATGTCTTCAGATAAGACTTAAAAGTAGACAGTGAGGGGGCCTGCCTAATATAAAGCGGCAACTCATTCCATAGGTTTGGACCTACCACAGCAAAGGCTCTATCCCCCCTAGTTTTCCGCCTGGCCTTTTTCTCCAGAAGAAGCTGATCTGCTGATCTGAGGCACCGCGACGGGTTATACGGACATAAAAGTTCCACAAGATAAGAAGGTGCCAGCCCATTTAAGGATTTATAAACAAATAAAAGAATCTTAAAACGAACCCTAAAACGCACCGGAAGCCAGTGGAGAGATGCCAGCACTGGCGTTATGTGGTCCCTCTTACGCCCCCCAACCAATAACTGAGCAGCAGCATTCTGGATCCTCTGGAGGCGGGCAAGCCCCGATTGACCAACCCCAGCATACAGTGCATTACAGTAATCCATGCGTGATGTAACAAACGCATGGATCACTGTTTCCAGATCTTATTAATAATTTCCAAGACTGTGCCTCCAATACATGGGAAGACTTCCTTAAATAAATTTCATTTGGTTTTTGCTCTAAATTGCAGACCTATAACTTAGCAATAGGTTGAAGTGAGTGCACCATACCTGTCCCTCTCAAGAAGGACACATTTGTTGTTTCATGCTTGTGTTCTGCTTCTTTTGTTCTCACTCAGCTGGTCTAATAATCACAGTTACCGCAGTCAGCGGGCACAGAGAACTGCTCTCAGTAGCGCCAAGCAGCACTTGTCTCCTAAACAACACCAGTGATTAAGAGCAAGCTCACCTGCTTAATAAGTGACTAATCCTTCTGCCCTTTTACTCTGTCAGTCCAGACAGATGAGCTAGCAGGTCAAGAAGATTCATCAAGCCAGGTCTCTGGCCATTGCTGCCTCACCTGAATTCATCCTTCACCATCAATGTAGTGGAGGAAGTCATGTGACTCAATTCAGAAAATGTTGATGTTGTTGATTAAAGCTATCCATGTTAAAAATGGATCATCTCACTATGTGCAAAGTGAAAGGGATAAGATCCAGGAATGTAGCACAGACAGTTATCACCCAATCCTCCAGTTTCTTTCAACTGTATGAAGATTTTTAACATTGAATTTTAGTGTCTTTCAGCTCACTGTTTCAGTTTTACAACCCACAGCTTTAGAGTTTTAGTTCAGTCTCACCACTATCATCAGTCTTGTTTACCACTTCAGCAGGCCAGTGTTTTCAGGAAAAAAAAAAATCTAATAAACCTACTACCTGTTAGAAGCTAGCAGATGAATATAGTTTGTGGAGGGCAAAACCGAACTAAACAGTGAGTGAATGTTGGATTTCACAAGGTCACCACAGCACGACTCCAAATGAATGTTAATGCTGCTCTGTGCCTGCCACCCTGGACATATCAGACATGGCCAAGTAGTCAAAAACTCTACGTTTGTACTGTAAAAGATATTAAATCACTGTTTAAAATGTCATTCATTCCACAGTGATGACAAAAATATGTTTTTCTAAATGCTTTTTTCTTCCATTTCTTTTAGAAATATTAGGATGTAGTTGTGTGGCTCAAATTAGAAAAAGGTTAAACTCTTCAGTCATTACGAATGTTTTATGTAAAGTAAGGGCTCAAAATCAACATAAAAACTCATTCATTATCAAAAGGTCATTTCATCTGCATTAAACAATAAAATACATTTCTCTTCCCTGTAGTGTCATCGCTATGCAAAACGTTTTGGTTTAATTGGAAACATTCAAAAGCCACCCCTTTTTCTACCAACAATGTCCACATTACTTTGCAGTCAACAGTTTTTACTGGAGCTACACTCACTGGCCACTTTATTATATTCAGAGCTGTTCCTAATATTCTGACCCTCTCATGTATGTAGCTGGGGAGGACGAAAACATAGACACCTCTAAATATAATGTTGTCCACTACAACACAGTCTTTAACTATGACCTCAGTAATAAACAAAATTGAATTTATACATTTATGACAATTTCACCAAAAATGTAAACATTTTGAGTTTCATAAACACAGATGTTAAGGTGAGAAGTGCATACAATCATATAGGTGTACCTAATAAAGTGGTCGGTAAGTGTACTTTATATCAGAGTAACATTTGTCTGTACTTTTTCTTTGGTAAAATGTAGAGTAGCTCCAGTGTAAACTCTTCATAATGAGGTCTGGGAATTAACCAGAATAACCAGGACACTAGCTTTTTTTTAATGTAATCATTCATTGTTGCAAGGAGTTCTGCTTTTCTCCACTGTATTTGGGTAGAAACAGAAATGTCAGCCATAATTAACTCAAAACCTAAAGGAACACAGTGAGCCTACATAAAACACCAGTGAAACTAAACACACCCACTACCACCTTAAGAAGTTGACAGACAATGGCAATTGGCTGACAAGGCAACCCAGGCAGTGGGCTGATTGTCACGGGGATAATGTTTCATTTCTTTTGTTGCAGTGCAGTGAATGACCTCCAACCCCCGCTCCTAAATCAGTTGCTATGATGTGGATCACATTCCTGGCTGTTTACATTTTGCCCCCTATGCCAGACGCTGCCACCAGGCTTTCACACCTGTCCTGTCATGTCCTTGGAGAGGAAACTGTGATACATTTACAGAGTAGAACAGAAAGGCCTTTGTGTGTGTGTGTGTGTGTATGTGTGTGGTGGCCTTTGTGTGTGTGTGTGTATGTGTGTGGTGAGAGTGCAGTTTAATGCATAGACATTCACACAAATTCAAAAGGGTCTGCACGCATAGACTTACACACAGCTGAGCGATGGCCCACACAAACTCACCTAGAAACACAGCGAGACACATATTCTCGCACACACAGTCATAAGGGCTGTCAAACCGTCAGAGGAGTGAGTTATGGAGCTGCTGGATGTGTCTGAACATGGGGGAAGATTCCATTGCTGTGAGGAGTGATAAATGAGGAGAAGTGAGGAGTAGAAGCTCCTCACTCTGACAGAGACGCCACAGTCGCCCACTGCAGAGACCAGGAAGGCAGATATAGGCCGTCACCTCGGTGCCATATTTCCCAGTTCATACATATACAGTTACAATAGCACTTAAATAACAAAATCCACAGAGTACACTACTACAACAGGAAAGTTTTCTTTTGCTATAACAAGACTCTTTCATTTTTTAAAGCCTCTGAAAACTTCGTTTGAAATAGGGCTGGATGAAAACTGCGAATTGTATTTGAACAATTCAATATTGATTTTTGCAGGTTCAACTGTTTAGCACATGTAGGCCTAAAAAATATAGATGTGTCATGTTTTAGTAGTTCTGCATTTGCCAAGGAAGATAAATCCTTGGTCCACAACATTAGAACTAGGACATGTGCTCACTATTTAGCCTACACTGTAAAAACTCACTTCTCAAAAACAATCGGGGAAAAAGTAAGAAAATGGGGGAAATGTTAATTCAAATAAGCAAAACTGTCTGCACACAGATCAGAAAAATTTCACTTGCCAAGATTTTTAGAAACAAATATCTAGTCTTAAGAACCCATAGATACTGTATCTTAAAAAGTTCTGCTATAAGAATGGTTTCCAAGATTCTGTGAAGGATTTATGCAACGTGAGTATTGAGTAAAGGAATCATCATGAATTGAATCCAAAATTAATGGAAACAAAATCAAAAGGAATCGACAGATCAGTATCAATATCCAGGCCCAGTTTTTAAAGTATTTCTCTTTATAAGTGCTCTCTGGAATGTTTGTGTAAACAAACAAAAGTTCTGTATGTTTACATTCAGCTTTACTCACCCAAACTCACTGTGCTTTTCCTTGAGGGCTAATGAAGCTCACAAAACTTTTGAGGAGCACCTTTAACACTGACTGCATAGACAGCTGAAGTGAAACCAGAACTTTTGTTCTAGAAGTAAGAAAATTTCATTCAAAATCCCACTGACATTTGTAAAAATGCTAATAACCAAAAAGACAGCTTTGAAACAGATGGCACGCGCCATATGTCTAGATAAGGATCGTAGTTTGTTAGAAAATCATGTGCATTTAATATTTATGTTTTTATGGCCTTTAAAAACACAGTTTCCCATAAGCCCTAGAGATGTGCAAGCTTAATAACACATCACAGGAGACACATATCTAACAAGGTTTGCTCTGAAAAAGTGGATTTAGGCTATGATAGTTAAGTATCAATAAACTGGAGAGTAGCAAATGTTTTTAATATGAAAATCCCCAAATGACTATCCTTCACCTCTTTGTCTCCCACACATGTACACCCACTGGCACACATGATCTCTGCTAGGGGGCGGCTGTGGCTCAGGAGGTAGAGCGGGTCGTTTCCTAACCGGAGGATTAGCGGTTCGATTCCCGGCTTATCCAGTCAACGTGTTGAGGTGTCCTTGAGCAAGACACTGAACCTCACCGGTGTGTGAGTGCTTGGGAGTGCGAATGGGTGAATGGCCCAATAATGTGAAAGCGCTTTGAGTGTGCTGTAAAAGCGTAGAAAGGCGCTATACAAGTATAGGACCATTTTAATATACTTCACACATAAAGCACATATCTGGTCCTGTTTATTATGCATGCACCCATTATCATATCCGCTTTCTGTTATCTCGTTCTTTCTTGCTCTCTGTCCCTCTGTACCACACACACTTCACAGCCATCCATTAAACCACACACTCATCACATTCATTGCTGCCCACACACACATACAGAGAGCTCACAGCAGTGCACACAACCTGCATCGCCACCAATCTATTTCTCATCATCCCCACTCAACACCAGGATATTAGACTAATGGGTCTAATAGCACACCCACTACTATTGCAAGAATCACCGGGTGTGCTGGAATAAAGGATGATCTTTGTGTGAAGAGGAAGAAACTGAGCGAGAGACAGAAAAGATCAGGAGATAGAAGAAGGAAAAACAGATGGTGAGAGAAAGAGAGGAGTGATGAAACTGGCATGCTGAGAGGTACAGAGAGACGGGGGCAGGACTGACAGGAAGCACCAGCAGAAGGTAAACGTGAAAGTGCGTTTCACTGTAGTCACACAGTGCTGCTTAGCTGTCAGCGCCCCTGGTCTACAATCTAAACAGCAGGATCCTTTGATAGTGACTTTTTTTTTGTTTGTTTCTTTCTGCCTTTTGTCTGAGCTCAAAGTAAGTGCCATCGGATGAAATGAAAGCAGCCGAGGACGGCTTGGGAAAAAATGACTGTCTCACCCGCTGCACACAAAAGAAAACACTCGACTTTTCGGACACCAGTGTTCAAAGCCGTGCATCCTCGGAGTCTGGGTGATTTAAGTGCATTCTTCCCACATGCTGTTATTACTGGTCTGACACTGAAATATTGCCTCGGAGATGGGAACAGTTGCTCCACCTGACTTTTATTTTCTGAGACTCAAATGAGTTGATAGATTTTTGTCTGCTGGAGGAAAAACACTGCTTCAGTTTATGGGAAATAAATCCACGCACACATGCTTTTATGCATTGTAGAAGGCGATTAGGCCTATTGGATTATTGGAAATTTAAATTTCTACAAATGCACACATAACTGAGTAAATTACCACAGCTACAATTTCCATTTGTCTCTAATTGTCCAGATTTAATATATGGCAATTATCTTCAGGCATGTCTAATGGAAAAAAAGAAGCAGAAAAAGATGAGTGCTGATGGCTTTAAAGCCTGGAAAGGCAACATTCTAGATATAATTTTTGTACTTTACTAAAATTATTTTCAGAGGAGGAGGAATTGGATGCACAGAGGTCTGTTTCCAATGATGAAAAATAATCGTCCTGCACTCATGTCTAACAGAAATAGATTTGTTTATTTGGTGAACTTGTGAGTGTGCTGCCTTTTCCCCTCTCCCTAAAACAGCCTCTTCCTGCTATTTTTAAATGTGTCAGCACAAACTTACCATTCAAATGTAAATTATCTCTTTCTGTCACCGGGTGCCATTCATTAAAGCTTTTTTCATTTAGATCCATCCAAACAGACAAACAAACAAACAAAGGCAAACAGGATTCAAGCTAACACACACAGAAAAAGAAAACATCTGTAGCTGCTTGTGATCTTTTTTAACTAAGGCAAAGGAAAAGAGGAGACAAAAAGCAAAACAGCAATTAAATGCCTTAAATCTTACAGCTGACTAACAAACAAATACCTTTATGTGGATGAATTACACATGTATGACTGACCTGATTGCTACAGGGGGCAAACACAGCACTCTCTTCTATTTCATTTGGGAACGTTCTCTCTTTTTTATCCACCATACAAGTTTCCAGATAAGGGTTCAGCCTTCTCCCTAATCACCTAACGTTAGATCCTTTAATTAACCAGGGCTCCCCCGTTTCATTTCTATTAGTACTAAACTTTATGTTGCCATTTACCATTCCTCCACACTAATGAACATACTGGCATTTTGCAATTATGCAGTTAGGTTCATGGATGGGAGTGACTTACTATATATATATCTAAATAAAATGTGCTTTCTATGCTGCACTTAGAGGGCAGAAAGGAGGAGGGGGGGGTACTTCCAGGACTGTGATAGTTTGATTCTACCTGGGAGTTTGTATGCATGTAAACATTAGAGCCGTGCATGGCTGTGATTAATTAGATTCTTGGTTGTCTTTGATAACACTCTTGAGTCATTTCAAGTAATGTTTTTTTCCCCACTAATGCTTCACTAATCTTTTTATTTGGCACCCGATACATTTGAGTAACTATTCAGCAGTTGTCTTATTGGTTTATTCGGTTTTATGTCTGGGGAGACACGTGACATAATAGACTAAAAGGTTAGTGAGTGGAGCACCAAGAGGCATGTTCCACTTGAGTCCCTACTTTAAATTGCTGGTATTCATCAACTTAAGTGATGAGTCTGCATGATGAATGGTCTCTCATTAATATCATTATGCTATTAGGCTGCATCTCTCTCGCTCTGCTCTGCCTAGAATATGCATATGTACTCAGTCACATGCTTGTGCATTTTGTGGGTCTGTTTTCTTTTGTGTGCTTGTCCTTTCTGCTCACCATGTTTGCGCATCCCTTGGTTTCTCTTTTTCTTGCCGTTGTGTTTGAGAAACAAGAAATCCTCATTCAAAATCTCTTTGACATTTGTAATAACACAGTTTCAGACAGCAGAGATTGCACTGCTATTGGACTTCAGAAGGCCAACACCAAGGTGCAATGATACAAGTGACCGCACGGATAAATTAATCACTGTTGGACTTTAACAAAATCATGTAGGTTTTCATTTCTAACAGCAACTGCTGTTGTGAGAGTTTATTTTTCTTACAATATGTGAAGTATAGGTCTTCACAAGTTGAAACTTGTAGACTTGACCTAAAACGGCCGGGTTGAAAACATACACAAAATTTAGATAATGCAAAATTTAATTTTCAGTTAATTTGTTTAATTACTTTAGTTTATAATAAGGTAACCAGGAAACCCAGATTCCAATCGAGTAGGGCAACCAGAAAACTGAAGCCCATGCTGATGCTAACACAGACAGTAAATGGTGCAAGCTACCTAATGACATCATCAGACTAACTTTGAACTGAAGTAATGGGATTTACAAGTGTTGAGGAGTACAATGCATATGTAAAAAACGGTATGAAGTCTTTCATGGCTCTGGATTAAGCTTTCTCATGTCTGAGGAGAGTCGATTGGACACTACAGGCTTGAAAGCAAATAAATCTGTAGGCTGCTGCTCATCTCTGCTTCAGGCTAGAGGCTGCAGTCTATCATAGCCACTACTCACACAACACAGCTGAATCTCCTACTGAACTGCTCTCAGTCAAGTTGCATTGTGAGTTAAGTAAGTGGGGGGTTTTGACAATAAGCGAGGGTACACAGAATAAACAAGAGCTGTGTTTCTGCTGCATCAGTTTTATTAAGATTTTGATTATTATTTGAATAAGTCTATTGTAACTCATTAAATGAAACAAACAAAAATGCAATAGTAGACTTCCCAGCATGCGCTCTTGGAGTGTTAAAACTCTCCAGAGCCTTTTTTTGTTATTTTGAGGGACTCATCACTGAGGGAAATGTGTGGGTGTTCTTCCTGCTAAATTAAGTAATGCTTGTTTCTTTTCATAGTAATCAAAACAACGCTAACCATGAGGAGGGTTTGTATTGAGTCCGTGTACTTTGACTTTAATAATGTCACTGCATGGGAGCAGCCTCAGATGTGGCCTTTGTACCAACTCTAGTAAAAAATGGCCCCAGCAGCTGCAGCTGTAACTTCCTCCTTAAAAGGAGAACTGATTCTTTAAGACACATACTATGCAAAATTCACTTTGAGAGCATTTTCTGACATGCACACGGGTCTACAGTGTGTACAGAGACACACAAAACATGAGAATAGAGCAGTCCCTGCCTGTTTTGTTTTTTCCGCTTTTGTAAAAAAGCCCTGCTCGAACTTGCAGTTAGGATTTATCTCTCTTTCTGACATTATACAAAATGACAAGGTAGCTCATTTCACAGATTCTCCTCCTACTCAGGTCCATTATGGTGCTACACCATTGTGATTTTCTCACTAGAATAACAGCAGAACCTTTAAACAACAAGATAAACCTGAAAATGAGCTTAATCTTTGACCTTTAGACTGAGAAATGTAAAGGAAAACCTATCTGTAATGTCTGTCTGTAACTAAACAGTCAAGTCAACTTGTGTTGAGTGTATTGTTTTTTTCAAGTTCCACTAACTCAGCGTTACTTTTTGAAATCTCACAAACAACTATTTTAACTATTTTATCTCCAACCTGAGTTGAGTTTACTCACGTTTTCGTGGCAACAGGGGAACTTACTTTTCTAAGCTGAAGCAGCTTGAAATGATTTGCAGTGTGTCCACTCAAAGATATGTCTTCTCCCTCTCTGCCCTTTTGACCCCTCATACACAGACCCAGCAAATATACCTATGATAGTGGATTTATCCTCAGCAGATATACAGCCCATATACCTCTCCAGCTACAAAGGTCCTTCTGGTAAAGTGCTCCAAGCAGATGTTCTTGAACCCTTGCAGCCCATGGGTTGAATGATGCCTTATAATTATGGATATAAACAGATTGCGCACATGGTTTAACCTGCCATGAGTGATGAATGGCAGCCCATTCTGACTGCATAAACTGCCAGTGCCAGAATAGAGTCCTCTTGGCCACACAGGGTCAATGGCACAAGGAGGATTTAATGAGGGGGGCTACCAAACAGCTTGGTGTCCATCTGTCCATTCTCTCTGCTTTTACAAGTTACAGTACACATTTGTAAAGATGGCAGAAGCTTTGGACCAGTGGTGCTGTTAAATGAGGTGTTTCACCAAACAGCACACTTTGCCTGACTAAATAAAGGTTAATAAAGACGAGGTTTCTAAACCTCATCAACAAAACCAAGACCTTTGAAAGCAAGGATTCTTTGCCTATTTTGCAATGTTGAAAGCTTTTATATTTACATTTTGTTGCAGATCTTTTGTCTGGATGGCTTGCAATTGTTTTTTTACACCACATTAGTATGAAAAATCTTCTGTTTGCAGGTTTACATGTAGAACTTTGTGTTCAGACTCAACAGTCAATATATATCCTGACACCACAGAAGTAAGCCTCAATACCAGTTGAAAAAACTTAGAAAAATCAACTGGACTTGGTTTTTAGGTCAAAGACGTTTCACCTCTCACCCAAGAGGCTTCATCAGTTCTGACTGACTGGTGTTGAGCCGGAGATATTTATCCCCCTCAGTGGTGTTTCAGTCCTTTGATGGCCAACAACATCCCGTAACGACTGAGTCATTAAAACCCAGTATCGGTGAGCGTCATTACCTGTCTTTGAACCCTCATGTGTGGACCGACACCTATGGTGGGCATGTTTGGGGAGAGATCTCAAAACAGAGTTGTAGATGGATGACAAGTTGTGTCTTAGTCCACCACCCCTATTTAGTGAGGGGTGCTCTATTTTTACAAAAATAGCTTCCTCGACTCCTCTCTCAAACCGGCAATGTTCTCTGGAAAGGATCTGGATTTCACTGTCCTCGACAGAATGTCCTTTGTCCTTCAGGTGGAGGTGGACTGCTGACTCTGGTCCACTGGAGTTGGCCCTCCTGTGTTGGGCCATGCGTTTGTGCAGCAGCTGCTTAGTTTCACCAATGTACAAGTCATTACACTCCTGACTACACTTAACTGCATACACCACACTCTGTTTATGTCTGGGTGTTTTGTCCTTCGGGTGGACCAGCCGCAGGGTGTTCCCTGGTTTAAAGTTGACTGGGATATTGTGGTTGCGAAAGATCCTTTTAAACTTCTCTGATAAACCAGCCACATAAGGGATGACAGTGTTATCCCCTCTTGTTTCTGGTTTCTCCCTGTTGGTGTTGGGCCTCTTCCTTGCTTTGGTGAAGGCCCACTTGGGGTATCCACAAGCCCTAAGGGAGTTCTGGATGTGTAGTTTCTTCTTCATGGCCCCTTCTGCAGTTGTGGGCACTTCCTGCCCTGTGATTTAGAGTTCTGATGACTCCCAGTTTGTGTTGAAATGGATGGTGTAAGTCAAAAAGCAGGTATTGGTCTGTGTGTATAGATTTCTGATATACTTCTACCTTCAGGCTTCTGTCCCCTACCAAGTGCACTGCACAGTCCAAAAAGGCCAGACAGTCATCTCTGGCATCCTCATGAGTGAACTTGATGTTGATATCCACGGAGTTGATATGCTTGGTGAAAGCCTCTACCTCACAGGTCCTGATTTTAACCCATGTGTCATCCACGTAGCAGAACCAGTGGCTGGGAGCGGTACCAGTGAAGGAAGACAGGGCTTTATCCTCATATTCTTCAATGTACAAGTTGGCAACTATAGGAGACACCAAGGAGCCCATAGCACAGCCATGTTGCTGCCTATAGAAGTGCCCCCTAAACTGTAGTGTTTAAACAGAGTTCCAGCAGAGTGCATACATGGCCTGGGGTGAGGTTAGTCCTGCTGTTCAGAGTGTCATCCTTCAGGAGTTTCGTCTTCACCACCTTGACAGCCTCTGTGGCGGGGATGCAAGTGAACAAGGATGTGACATCATATGAGACCATGGTCTTGTCCTGGTCCAGCTGCAGTTGTTTGACTTTCCTCGTAAAGTCCTGGGAGTTAATTGTTAGGTATTTTTAGTCAGATAGATATTGGATAGATACTTTATATATTAGAAATGTTTAGTG
>NW_018128062.1:278054-321210 GCF_001952655.1 Monopterus albus | reverse complement strand
CACGACCTCTAGTACATGTCGTGACTTAAACATAAGAACATATTATGGCTAAGGCTACAGTTATACACGTCGTAATAATAATATTAAACACCCTGTCTGCTGACAGTCATCAACTCTTCTCTCTAGTTATCCTTGACCAGATGTACCCTGTAGAAACTCATAAGCATGCCTAAGCATTTAACAGTCTAACTAGACATCCTATCTCCACTAAACATTTCTAATACATAAAGTATCTATCCAATTTCTATCTGACTAAAAATACCTAACAACAAACCGAAGAGATAAATGTATAGGCCTGGTTCGGTTCAGGGTCTTTCATCTTTCATCTGCCTGCGTGCAGTTTGGGGGTGCAAGATACCTGAGCATGTAATGTTAATTTTTACCTGTGTTCATAGAATAAATCAGCACTGTTTTGTATTTACTTGGACTGCCTTGTCTCTCAGAGTCAGTATGGTAAAAAGTACCGGGTACAACATAATTATGTGGTTTTCTGTGTTGCAATACCAGTTCTCAAAACCAGTGTGTTTTTCAATACCAGTTCATGATTATACAGACAGAACACAGACTCATGAAGGCATGTTGTTTCAGATACAGGTGAGACAGTGAAACACCACCCGAGAAAGCAGAAGTGCCAGATTTGACTGGCAAATAATAGTCCAATCAGACCTTACTGTAAACATGGCCTATAATTTAGAAAAATGGGGATTTTCCATTATATGAACCCACTGAAATGTGCCAAGCCAAATAACCCTTGTCACGAATTCTGCGTTTGCTTCCACTGCCATGCCCCCTTTTGGAGGTGCATTCTGGGAGCTACATTTCTGCACCTCCTCAGGAGGTAGTACTAAAATCAAGTTCCAGGAACGCGAGGGGGGAGGCGGTGTGTGAGTGTAGAGCAGTCACCCATGATTGGTTAAATGTCCACTTCACACCTCAGTCATTAGCATTACAAGCACGGTGTGTAAACACACTCACATGGGCAAGGCCATGAAAACGTCACATTTTTGCTAGTTTGTGTTCTGCTTGTTCAACAGCTGTTTGATAAACTGCTCATACATTCTCCATTACTGGCTGATTGTTGCACTGTGGAGTGATCCTTCACATTGTCTGTTCTACCCCTGCTCAGGAGCGCAGCCCCTCCCTCCTCTAAACACAGACCGACACAGAGAAAATACAGTGGAAAAACAAAGCACAACGGTCTGCACCAACTCAGAAGGTTATGCGGGGCGATGTGCGTGATATACCGCTTGTTAGGTTCCAATAGTGGAGAAGGCAAAAGAAACCACAACTAATGAAAAAGGCAGCCTGAATTATCACAAGCTGCCCCAAACTTGTTTTCCCAGCAAAGAGTAGCCCAGTTTGGTAAAAACTGCCAAGTGGCAACGCTGCCAGGAAGCCCAGTCTGAGTAACAGATCCATGAGAATAGGGGTTAATCAGTGTGTACACTCGTTTGTAATACTCTGAAATTAATTTTGTAGTGTGGGTAATAGTACAGTGTTGGAATGTGATGATATGTGCATGTGGCTCAGGAGGTAAAGCAGTCATCACATAGCCAAAATGTCAAAGTGTCCTTGGGCAACCCCAAGTTGCCCCCGATGGTCAGAGCAGCGCCCTGCAGGGACAGTTCCGCCATCAGTGTGTCTGTGAGAGCTGGCACCGCAGATGGTTTCCTCGGTTCTGTACCAGAGCCAAATTCCTTGTGTGCAAAACATACTTGGCCAATAAAATTTATTAAAATTAAAAATTAAATATATCAGTGTTTCATGATAGGCAGATATGAACTAATATACTGTTTATGTATGTGAAGACATTATAGAAATGTTCTGTTTTAGTTAGTAAAGAAATGTAAGCAAAGCCTTTGAGGAAGGGATGAAATGTAAAAAAAAAAAAGAAACCTAATAATTATGCAAGCATAAATAAGGCAAAGCAACTTCATTTATATTACACATTTCATACAAGAGGTAATTCAAAGTGCTTCACAGAGGCAAGGGAAAACAGTAAAAGGCGTTAAAAACAATAAGCATTAAAACCAGAATAAAATTAGTTAAGACAAAGTCAAGAGAAAACACTGTTAAAATGAGATAAAATACAAGGTCTGAAACAGAAATCTAGCATCACAGTGAAGAAAGTGCAGCAGTCAAACAACGGCACAATAAAGCACCAGGAAGCTGGTTCCACCTGTGTGCGGCATAGTAGCTAAAAGCACCTTCAGCCTGTTCAGTTCTGACTCGAGGTTCTACCAGCTGACTGCTTCCTAAGGATCTCAGAGCACTCCTGGGTTTAAATTAATAAAAATGAAAAATACAGATAGGTTTCTCATTAACATTCAGCTCTACACTCAGGTTCCATTACAGCTGAATGCTCAATGACAAAACAACAACAATGGCCCCTTGATATTCAACATATTCCTGTTGAGTCATATTGCTTCCTTGCCACCCTGTAGTACATGTTCCATGACACTGAACCAGTCCACAGCCCAAGGGTTAGGAAACAGTTTCATATGATCGATGCATCTCCAGATTTAGCCTTGATCATTTGGAATGTAATCACAGCCAATAACACAATAGTATCCAGTAGAAAATTAGATATTAATGATAAACCGCAATGATATATCAATTACCTAATTGCAAGGAACACATGTACGTACCCATAGCAGCGTCAGATGAAACAGCTACATCTGTATTCTGCACAAACTTTAACTGTGTGAAATCACTAAAATGGTCTATTTTCCCAGAAACCTCTGTGAAACTGCATTTGTCAAATTTTCTGAAAGCCAATTGCACAAACATTATTTTACCTTTACTTAAGCTTTGTTGTGCTATTACAAAGCACTATGGGTATTTTCTGCAAATTGCAGGTTGCTGTGGTATATGTGTAAATGTTCCCAGCATACAAACCCACATCAAACATTGAGGTGAACCCTCCATCACATAGAATAAGCATTAAAGCAGTAAGCAAATGTTGAAGCATCAGGGATGATCGATACCTCTGGTAATATGGGTTGGCAAGAGCATACAGTCAGAGCAAATGATATAATGAGGTGTAATGGAAGTAATGCCATTAATGATGATTGCTGTCTACTCTGTCTGAACATGCTGGCTGTGTGTGGCCCCTCTGTGGCTGTGACATAGGTGAGAAAGGCTCCATGGGAAAACACCTGGGAGAGAAAGCTTGAACAGCAGTTTTCTTGAAAACTGAAGTGTTCACTTTTTCATAATTTGTGGTTTGTCCAACAACCGGCCTTCTGTAACCTCACCTGGCAGCGTGAAAACATTCCGTTTGAATCTAACAGCTGATGATAGCACTGGCTGCTCTTTATTAACAGTCTGAGCAGAGCCTGTAAGGCAGGATACTAGTGCTCTCCTCCTCGTCTACTATTCGTCTGGAGGTTGTGGGACATTCCTCAGGGCATGTGCCTGACATTTGGAGGTAGAATCTTATAGATGGAGTAATAATGTCACAGGGGCTGTGGGTGTATGTTTTGTCTGAAAACACAGAGGAACGGCAGACAGACAAGCGCTGTCTAATGTGGAGAGTGATTTAATCTGCAGAGACAGATGGTCAAGAGTAGAAAATATTGAGTTTTCTATTTCTTTAACTGCAATAGACTGTTTATATATTACAGTTAAGAAATCATCTAAGGGATGCGCACAGACGTATCATCGTATTATGATAAAAAAACAAAAGGACACTGCTTCTCAGCCACTCTGCATGAGCCTTAGAATAAGTTTCTTTGAAGACCGCTATTAAGACGAAGCCCAACAGATAGTTTTTGTTAATGTAATTCAGATAAAATCAGCCTTCGGTTGTGCTTCTCAGATTAGACTTCAAAGTTTGTTCTTACATCTACAAATCTAAATACTTAGATTTCTGTCTGCTTTGTACTTTGGGGAAAATCTTTATTTTAACCAGTTATGGGCTGTGGGGTAAATGTTTGTTGTTTGCTACGTCCAACAAAGTAATTCATTTAAAGATACAAATCATTTGAGAACAATATGAAAGGCACTGAGCACTAGTAGCACTACGGAGTATATGGGTGGGTTCCCGCTTTGCCTTCACAGCACAAGCACACATTTGTGCGTCACTCTTTTCCACTAAATGAATAGTTGGCACAAAGAAGAGTAGTAATGCAACAACAAATTGCAGGCCAATAAAAGAAGATTGCTATCAATTAAATATTCATGTAAACAATGCAGGATTAAATACATTCAAAAATAGATTTTACAAATGTTTTATCAAAAAATAAAAGCATTTTTGTCAGTCCCTTAGGACACATATTATACAAGCAGTAAGGAAACTGAGTGTAAACATAACTTTTGTTTGTTTACAAGAAACCTCCAGAGAGCAGTTTTAACTAAAATAATGAATATCTTCTAACTAGATTTTGATTCAGGGCATCTAAAAACATTATTCCAAATCAAGCCACATATAAACCAGGGGGTTTTGGGGTCCCCTGGGGGTCTGGGGCCACAAGACAGTTGTCCATTTTCCCAGCTTCGTGAATACAAAATACCAGTGGTGGAAAGTAAATACACACATTCACTCAAGTAATGTACTTTATATTTCATACTTGACTTTCAGATGAACATTTTGCACTGTACTTTTACTCCACAACATTTATTTGATAACTTTACAATAGTTTCTAGTTACTTTTCAGAATTAGATTAATAAAACAAAATACAGTATGATCATAAGACTTGATTGATCCTGGGTGGAAAACTCACAAGAATCCCAGAAGTAAGGAAAGTAATTTATATTATTAGGTTCAGAACATATGATCATCAAAACAATATGCAGGGTAGTTCAATTAGCTGTATACACACTGCACAGTCAAAGTGATGTGCACAATAATGTATTAATCATTTTATTCATAATTAATGCATAATGAGTACGTTTTGTTCCAGTATACGTATATTTTGATGTGAATGTTTTTGTATTTTTACTTGACATTTTGAATGCAGGGGTTTTATAAAATACTAAGTATTTTTGCACTGTGGCATTGTGACTTTTTCATACAGACACAGCAGGGTACACACAGGTCAGCGGTCTATCACAGGGCTGACACACACAGACAATCAACCGTTTCCATTCCCATTCACACCTACAGGCAATTTAGAGTCACCAGTCAACCTGAGCTGCAATGTCTCCGGACTGTACCAGGAAGTACGTGGAGAGAATGCACATAGACATGGGGAGAACATCCAAACTCCACACAGAAAGGCCCTGGTGCTGTGAGGAAACAGTGCTAACCGCTGCACCACCATGCCACACCATACTAAACAAAAGGAGTCAAAATCCTCATCAGTACATTGCTACACGTTTCCTCCAGGAGAGCTTATAAGGAAAAGAAGGAATGAAGATCCAGTACAGTCCTGACTGAGTGAAGCTAAACTTCACTGTCTGTACTGTAGCTGTTTTGTAGACAAATAAATGTATGCATCATACTTCCCATGTTGTCATTTATATTAACAAGAAAGCTATAAAAGGAGGCATCTGACAAACCTTTGATGGACCGTTTCTTCAAATGTGTGTATGAGTTTAATTACAGTGTAAAGTTCTGTGCAACCAAACAAAAGGTTTGACACAGTACCCTCTAAGTTGGAATAAAGGTGCACTGACATTAAATGATGAAAAAGGAAGACAAGTCAAAAGCCTACATACTCTTACACAAAGCTAATTTTCACTGTAAACCTGCACTAGTCCCTCACTGCTGAAACCGTAAGAACAAGCAACATATGGAAAACTCAATACCTTCATGCTCTGCTGGAGAAGATTTATTTCTCACTGTTGTATTTTCCCATGTAACAGTATTGAAGCAACAAGACTGTAGCAATACATTGTGCGTTAGAGGCCAGTGTATGGGTGCTGCATGCGGCTGGGCACAGAGGTTGCTCCGGTGTGCATACTGTACAGATACTGTAAGTGGATGTGCGTGCGCACAGGGCTGTCTGTGTGTGCTTGCGTGTAACGAATAAAAATGTGCACATGTTGCTGTCAGCGGTGGTTGATGGATGGGCTGGAACATCGTTTATTGACACAACACCTTTATGTTTCACAAGGACATCAGTCATACAAAATGCCCATCTGCTGCATTAGTTGTGACCACACACACAATCACACACAAAGCTGCTGAATGTTTTTATACATTTCCTCCCTGTAGTCATGACCTTCAGCCAGTGCTCGATTCACTCTGAGAAGGTACAGAGGAGAGCCTTTCACAATAGAGGCCTTTCAGTGTAAAAGAATATACAGTATATACAGCACGTAGCTTAAAAGGACACTTACTGTTAATATGACCATATCACAGTCTAGCAAGACCTTAAAATGCCAAGTGCATGAGTAAGGTCACAGCACAATACCTTGTTTTTTCTCCAAACATATATTATCAGTCTCAACAGTCTTTTTCCCTATTTTTCCAACTCGTTTAAAGCTGCACTGAATGATATTTTTATATAAACAATGGGTCAAATGTTTATGTGTAATGTGAAAGGTGTCCCTAGTAATGAGGAACACACAGAGAATGATGCAATTCCCCTCAGGTCTACAGAGGACTTTAGCCTGTTTTGGTTTATTGATTTCTGGAGCTGTTTTGGCTCAGTCTCACCAACCTCATTTATCTATTCAGTCAACCAGCAAAGGTTAATATTTGAGAGGACAAAAGCATTGAATGTTTGCATTTTTTGCTTAAAAAATATAGTAAGCAAATTAATTAATTGATTGACAATAAAAGTCACCTTACCTTCTGTTATTCTAATCAAGTAATTCAGCTTAAAAAAAACTAAAATAAACAATGAAAATCCATCATCGATACCATTCATCCTGAAGATGGATGTGGGGGGCTAAACACAATCCCTGCTGACATTGGGTGAGAGGCGGGGTACACCCTGGATAGGTCACAACTTACAGACAACCCACACACGCCAGCAACGTTAGAGTTGCCAGTCAACCTAAGCTGCATGACATTCAACTGTGGGGGGAAGCTGGAGAACCCAGACAGAACCCACGCAGGCACAGGGAGAACATGTAAACGCTGCACAGAAAGGCCCCAGGTCAGCCAGGGCATGAGCCCAGAACCTTCTTGATGTGAGGCGACAGTGCCACCATGCCGCCCTACAGAAAATGCTTCTAAAAAAACAAAGCTGAATTGGAAACAAACAAAGGGAAGTTTGACTCACATTCATCTGGTTTGCACTTTGGCCACGGTGGCAGAAGCAGTAAACCTTGCAAACAGGACACCCCTGCAACCAATTTACTTGATAGTGGCCCACATAACCCATTGGTAACTGGCTTATCTTACAACCTAAAGGTCCATAAATTACTAAACAAGTACTTCAATTAATTTCAGCTCTGAAGAATCAAGCAATAATTTACTTTCCTATTTTTCAGCAACTTAAGCCAAAAAAGAGATAACACTATGCAGCCTACCTTGTCTCAGTCTGAACCTTCTTCTGTCTACAACTGTGCTGGTCTTATTTTCCTTGGCTCCCTAGAACCCCTTCATCTCCCCTTTCTGAGAACCAAATATACACTCCCAAACAGTCGAGGATTTTTACTCAAACTCACAAATCTCTTATGAAAAAGAAGTTTTGCTTTTGAAAAACAACAGGAACAGCACCTTACAGTCTCACTTATAGTTTTTGTGCACCTTAGTGCGTTCTTAGAAGCCGCTTCATACTGGGCACACATTTCTTGTGCATTTGGTTTTCAGTTTGTTAAGTACACCTAGCCAAAAATAGTCCCTTTCATGAAGGTGAAATTGTTCAGTTTGTGTTAAAATAGTTTCAGAGATGTGTTTGTTCAGCTGTATGATCAGTTTGCATTACACAGAGAGCTGTTTCTGTGCCGACAAAATGACAGTAACACCTGTCAGTAACACACAATTCAGTCCAACAGCAGCGTAAACTATATGTTCCAAAATGATCATACAGTTGAATCAACAATTGTTGCTTTACACCGCATTAGTTCTATTTGGGTGCAACCTAATGAACTGCCAACTGAGTGTCTCTCACAGTGGCATGGCAAGCAATCCTGCTTAAGTTCGTTTTCACCAGATTGTTTCGTCCCTCCCTTATGCTCAACAGCTTTTCCTGCAGATCTGAAAATCATGTGCTCGGGACAGATGCCACAGCAGCATGATGGGCTGCACTTCCCTGCTCGTGCACCTCTGTGCCCCTGGAGGAGAATAACTTGAGGCACAAGGCAAGGAAGTAATGGACGTATGGAATGTGCAAAAACAGAGAGGAGTGAGTGCTGTCATGTTTTGAAGCTAGCGAGTGTCGTTTTCCTGGGCAGTGACACATACTCAAGCTCTTCCACTTTCTCTTCACTGCCAATGTCCTCATTATGGTTAATACAACGCTGGTGGCAGGGGGCTGTGGGGCTGGCTGAGGAGCTCAAGGGAGAAATGATGGGGGCCATTGAACAAGGGCCCCAGGAGGGAGGTTTGTTGGTGGTGATTCCCTGCTACTTATGTAGAAGCCACAGAGGTCAACTTCACCCACTCACACACTCTCAGACACTCACACACACTCAGACAGCTGCAGCTCGCCTGATTCTCTGTTTGCTCTTGGGAGAAAAATGGGAAGGGAGACGCAAACAGCGGGGAGTGTTTGGCCAGGTGCGCACCACACACCATCCATCTCTGAGCTCCCTCTCTCTCTACTTGCTGAGAAGACACAATCATTTCTCCCTCTCCTCCCTCTCCATCTCACTCCTTCCCTCCTTCCCCTTGGGTGTATTGGTCCAGTCTCAGTTCAGTGCAGATATAATCCTTTAACGCCTCTAAATGATCCAGAGGTTGAATGCTCCTCCTGGATGCCGATGGGACCTGCTGGGCTCACAACTGCTGGAACAGGTTAAGATAAATGCCAGCGGCCAGTCAGGCATCTGGCCCTGCATTAATATTTAACAGGTCGACTCTCATCTCCTCCACACTGAAGGTGTGAAGATGCCAAACTCCAAAGACATATCGCAGCTTAATATGGATTTGTGCAAACCAGGGAAATGGAAGAGCAGTGATAGCACAGCAAGATTCAGACTGCATGTTAAGTTTGTGGCTGCCCACACTTACCAGGGTGAACCAGGGTGAACTTTATTTCTGGGAACGGGGAGTGTAAACCTGCATGTGTGGCTCTCGGGGCAATTATTCAAGCATTATGTGGTTTTAAGCTGCATGGCCTCTGAATCTAAGATCGATTCTACTCATCATCTCTGTCTGGCTTTTTAAAAGGTCCTCAGGTTTCATTTCATTATTGTTGATAATAAAAACAGAAGCGCTTTGCTAGAATACCTCACCTTTGTCTGCACCATCTCACTTTCAAAAGTCAAATCTTGGGTATTTCCACTGTGCTGAGGTTAAGTGTGTGACAGTCAGTCTTTTAAGAAGTACAAATCAGTTGCTAAGCGAGTACCACCAGAATGCAAGCCTTGTTAAGAATCCAGTCTGACAGTTTCAACTTAACACAGGTCAGCTTGTCTCTCTGAATCACCCTGTGGCTGGATGTATCTAATTGCCACTTGAGCCGAGAAAGATTTGAACCTTTCTAACAGGGTTAAATGGTTCACGTGTTTTCTTCAGATGTCTGAGTAACAGCTACAACAAGAATCAGGTGCTGCTGACCTCTGAATGTAACCTCTGTTAAGTTATGAATGCAGCTTAACCACAGGAAATGAACAAAAATATATGATCCAGTTCAACAGATTCACCTTCCTTTAACATACATTGAACCTATGACAAACAATGAGTTGAAAGTAACCTTTTAAAACAGTAACTATGATGAACTGTTTTACATTTTTCATCAACAAATAAAAAATAAACAATAACGGGAAGGACAGACAGAAGAGAGTGGCGACATCTCCAGTGACTCTATAAGGACCAATTTTTTACAGTAATGGTGGATCATAGGAACGTTGAATAGTTCCAAACATTAGCAGCAGCACCATAGAGTTACATTGACATTATGACATGTCAAAACACTTCTAACAACTTTTTTCACTATCTTTCTCAAATATTAGCTTACTTTAATAATTAGGCACCAAGCTAGCTAGCTAAATTACAGTAGCAGAGCTTTCTACAACAACAGAACACAGAATTAGCTTGCAAGGCTGTACAAGTCTTTAAAAGTAGTAATTTTCTGATTGATCCAGCTGTTCCCAATGGAAAACTATGGATCTTAATTGACTATTTGAAGCTACATGATTCACGTGACCTCCTGCCATTTTTGACCCTATAGTGTCACATCTCTTCTATCTTAACAGCTCTTGGCAATAGTCTCCCTAACCAAAGAAGAAGACAAGCATTAGATTTATACATGGATGTATTATCAAAGCTTTCATAATACACTGATGGATTTGTATTGGATGGTTCTATATGTTTTCTTTCTTTGAACATTGGCATGCTCTCACCAAAGCAACTACCACCTCCCACATTGATGATGTATTCTCCTTCAACATCCTTGTCGGAGACACATCAGAATGCATTAACATTTACACTACAAAAGATATGTGGTCAAATGTGTCCCAGACCACCTCAGCAAGTGGTTTCATCTTGGTGGATGTTTACATTTGTAGTTAGTGCTGTCCACTTGTGATCTGAATGCCCAGGGCACATTTTAAAGCCAAGTCTAAACAGGGGCAAAGATGATGATGTTTGTAGCTTAAAAATGGTTAGAAGATTAAGACTAAAGTTAAAATCAAGCACTAAAATAAACACTGGTGTCTCCTTACCTGTCAGAGACAACAACAGACTGTGATTTTGGGTCTTTGCTTCTGTGATTTGTGAGCAACATTATATGATAGCACCTATCACCCAGATAAATTAAGGCAGTTCATGTGCCAGCGGGGTAAAATCAGATGTATCAGGAAAGCAGTGTGAGTTAGATTAGACACCCTCCCACCTCACTACAGGGATCAGAGCTTGGAAACCCAGCAACATGACATCAGGTCAACACCCTCCATTTCTCCCTGTGGGTGGGCAGCCATTTTCACACAGAGGTTTTTGTTTGTCGCTGTGCATATCCTAAACCTGGAGCTCAGAAACTAAGGGGGAATTAAGAAAAATGAAGCAAAATGGTGGCATGTAAATGGACAGAAGGCTTTTTAAGCTGCACAGCCGTCTTCCACACTGCTTTGTATTTTCAGTGTTGTCGGTAGTTTGACAGATTTAAATAAGAGGTCAGTCTTCTGTATAGATATTTAGCTTTCTCACAAAGACAGATTTTTTAAATGAACATCTACCTTTTTTGTCTGTCTTCTTAAAGCAGCACTTCTCTTTCACCCCAGTTGAGCTGATAGCAGTAACCTCAGGGGTGCCTTTTAGCGGTGCATCACAGATTTCCTCCTCTGCCTTTTGCCTGTCTGTGGCCTTTCATGCAACAGCAATATCAGCTCATCCCAGGGTAACGGGTAACAGCCTCAGAGGCAGCCAAGATGGAGATCGCTCTAAATTATTAATATTCATTCTCCACAAAGGGGCAGGCGGGGTGGGACTCCCACGGCACAGCCGAGTGTTGCAGACTGTCACTGAGCCAGTGTCAACAGTAAGCGTCAAGCTGTGCTCTCCCACACAGACACACACAAATTAGGCCCATGCACGGATGACCTTCCATGCCCAAATACAGACAAATGCAAGCTCAAAGAGGAGGCTGTGCACATAAACACACAAACTTATACCATTTTACTGTCATTTCAGCCTGAGGTGGGGCTGTGTGGGCTCCCATCTGTGCACACAGCTCCATTTCCTCTGAGCCACAAACAATCCACAGACAGAATGGAGGGCAATTCAAACTCCAGGAGCAGAAACTACTGTAGCCTCCATAGTGTTTTATGTGCTTTCATGTAAAGGCTTCCTGCTGTATTAATCAGAAAGCAGCATTTGATTTAGAGGAAACGCTTCTCTGCTAGTTGTTGTAAATGATGGTAAAGTTACAGTTTATTCAATAGTTTGTGAAAGTTTTAAGTTTTGAAGGCAGAACTGAAATTTATATTAGGCGGTCATGTTTTCCCTCCTCTCTCTGCATCTCATGGGTTATTAATAACTGTAGTAACTTTAGTTCTCATCACCTTCGAGTGCTTGTAGACATTGCAGCTTTTTCTCTTTTCAAGTGCATCATTTACACTCTGCTCCCAATTAAGTGATGTACTATAACCATGTATGAGGTGTCACAATTCTCTGGCAATGATTTCCAGTCTGTGTACTTCCATGCTTCTCATTATGTGTTTCTCATCCTTTCCAGACCCAGTCCCACTCCTGGCATCTGCTCCTCCTTCACTCCACCTGTACACACCTGCACCTCCTCAGCATCATTCCTCAGGAAGGGACTGTCAGTGCAACCTGCTGGGGACTCTCCTGCCACTGGCCTGCCTGGCTCCCCGTACACTTCTTGTTGCCTACCTGCTTTGCTGTTGCCTGCTCCCTGCTTGTTCAGTTTGGCCTTACCTGCCCTGGAACAGCGGCTATCTCAGTCCCTTGTTCCAGCCTGACTCCAACTTGGTGCTGGCACGATACCCACCTACAGACTTGTTCTTCCCACCTGGCCCAGCCTTTTCCCAACTTGTACCACCTGGACTATAAGACTCACCTGCACTCACTCAGGAAAAAACTCATGTCAGAAACTCTTCCTGATGCAATGTTTGTAGAAGCCTGTTTGTATATTTTCCTAAAGTAAACCTGTGATGTTAATGAGTTATACTTACCTGAAGGGATTTATGAGTTATTCCTACCTAAAATAGCATGCTAAGTCTCTAAGTAAACCTGATGAAATCTGTAAAATTCCTGAGGTGCGCTTTTCCTGATGTAACCTGTAAAGTTCTTTGGGTTTCCTGAGGTTTTCCTGAGGTTAACCAAGAAGAACACCTAATGTACCGGAGGCTACCTGTGAAGTTTTCTGAGACAATCTCTTAAGATGCCAAGTTGAATTCCCCTGAGCTTGCCAGTAACCAGAAGTTCTCTGAGTGCATTCTTTACCTTTTGTCTGTTGTCTTACTGTGTTTGTATTAAAGTTGTTTGTCTGGTTCACATCTGGGTCCTAATATTGTGGCAACATACAGCAGCAAACAATGCACACTTGTACTTGTACTCATGAACAATGTATTCAAGAAAAAAAAAAACAAGAATTTACTCATAATGGAACCTGCATGACCAACACATCCATATGGTTCCATATTTCTGAAAATTATTATACTGTATTTCATGTCCCTGTGAAATATTGGACAGCAGAGCAAGAGCTGTGGAAATGTGACATCTGTAGAGACAGATAGGCAGCTGACAATATGTAATGTGTGTGCATCATTGTATGGACTTCAATGGGAGGATGAAGGTGCAGTCAGTTAGACTTGAGCAAGTGCCAGGTAAGGATGTGTCCCTGCAGAGGGGGGGGGGTTAATGCGTTTTTTTGTGTGTCTCTCTTTCACTGTGACTGCACAACCATATGGGAGCTGACATCCTAATATCAACAGGAAACACTCTTCGTTTATTCTCTACAGGGATATGACAACAACGGGTGATGTGGAAAAAAACTCGCTTCATCTCTGTAGGGACACCCATATTCAGTCCAGTACAATGTAAATGAAGCCTGTCTCTTACCAGATCTGGAAATACAATAGGCCTAATCCATAAATTATTATAGGACGCAAGATTGAATCATATACTGTACGTAAATGCTGCATTCAGGATTTGTCTTTGCTGCATTTTCTCTTTTATGATCAATTGCTTGGAAGATGAGAGAGTGTGAAGAAAGATGAGTGTGTGATTTTGCTCATTTCCAGCATTTCTTGGCTGTTTAGTCAGTGTACATTGTTTTCCACCAAGCTGAGCTTGTGAAAAAGCAAAAGCTAAATGTATTTTTATAGCACATTTCATTCCAGTAGTGATCATTTGTTTATGAATTAAAATAAAAATTTGTATATACAGTACATGCAAAACATGCTAATACTGAAAATGTAGATGACCAAGTAATCAATGTGATGCTTTAAATACAAAAAAAAAACTAAACAAATGCAGACCACAAAATCTGAACTCATTCTGCCAGCTTTTGTCTGAATTCAGTTAGAGCAATTAGAAGTCCTGACCCAGAAACCCCAAGAGTTCTAATAGGCTGATAAAGAAGGAGGAGGTCAGAGGGGTACTGTATGTAGAGCAAGAACATTTAGGGCTTTATAGAGCGGAGTAAAATTTCCAGTTCTCATTAGGACATGACACTCGAGTGTGGAGGACACTAAAAAAGTCCAACAATGCATGTAGAGGTTTCCTGTATCTTATTGAGAAAAGAAGATTCTTACTCTGGATATATTCTGCAAATGATAAAATGCAGTTCTTGAGACGCTGGTGACATGGTTCTCAAATGTTCGATCAGTATCAGTGATGATACCCAGAGGACTTAAAGAAAAAGAGGCCAAAAGAACACACACATCCTGCTGCCAAGGCAGTAACAAGATATTTGCCACTTTTCCTTTGTCTATACTTTTTATAGCATACAGTATGTTACGACCACTGAAATGTTGTTGAAATATACCAAAATAAATGCAGCATTTTTACAATAGGATCCTGTGAAATCTATTTGTAATGACCTTTTCCCTTTATGTACTACAGCTGGCTGCAGTGGTCCTGCTTTGGTTTGTCTGATGGTTTGGACAGAGTGTAAGGGAAATGCAGGTCCTAATGTAACCACGGAGACTGGTTGTTCTGAATGCAGGCATAGGAAACCGCTGTCAAAATGGAAAGTGAAATTATTGTCCACACATATTAAAATGTAAATGAAAAGATAAGTCGATATTCAGTGCTTTATATTTTTCTTGTTATCAAATTCAGTGAAAAGACTAAAACCTACGACAATCAATACTCCTACAGTAAGTAGTAAGTGTCTTCTTTGTATGCAAAGCCTGATATATCTCTGCTTTGTGCCACAAAGCTCCACCATAGTACCAAAACTATTAAAAACACTGAGCCACACCTTTGACCTGGGTGATATGTTCCTTCATTATCATGTTTTAATATCAAAATAGTCCCAAATCCATTCATTATTTACTTCTGTTTTCTGAAGCATGTGTGCTAAAAACTACAGTGCTCAGGTGTTGTGGGAAATTATGTAACATTTTTTAAATTAAACTTTATATTTGTGAACAGTTTCTCAGATTTAACAGGAATTTAACAGGATTTAACAGGAGGGCTCAGTGATGTAGGGAGCACAACAGTTAAGCTTCATTTATTTACACGTTAATGATCATTTGCTGACCCCTATCAATCCCAGAATGCAATGTGCTGTTTACTACCTAACATCACAGTGAAACAGGGCTGACTGACTGAGCGTTGAATGCGGTAACATTACAAGAAACACAGTCATATGCCAGCAAAGGCAGTGAAGCTAGCAAGCATGGGTGTAAACACTGCACAGTTTAAAATATTTATAAAATGTTTTATATGGAAGAAAATGCTTTCAACATATTTATTAGACTCCAGTGATACATATGATGTGGTGAGCACGGGACAGAAACAGAACCATTGTTTGTTTACATGAGAACAATGCAAATTTTAAATGTAGGGTGTGTACTTGTAAGTTCTTGTTTTTACATTGAGGTATTACTACCTTTACTAGAGGCTCTCAATAATTCTGCCATTTGCTGGTAAACAGAAAACAGAGAATCCACTCATAAACTGTCTTTTAAAATGCTTGCTTGCTTTCACGTGGAAGTTTTGAATTTACAGATATGTCCTAAAAATCATTCAAAGAAAAGGGCCTCCTCTGAAGTTGAAGCATGCCTACCAAAATGAGGGCAGTAATTTCGAAGTATAATTCAGGAATACTGGAGAATCACCTCAGGTGAAGGCCACATCATTTCGGTTTGTTTCCAAAGCCAAGTCGCCTGAAGAGACTATTCTACATTGCTTGTGTGTAATCTCTGCAGTACCACCCTGTGCAACCCCAGACCCTGCCATGATGCAGATGTCATAACTCTCTGTCCTCATACTGTATGAGCTCTGCTACCGACTCTGAGACACTAGTGTATCTGTATCATGCACCACAGCTCTGTTGTTAGTGAGTGTAGAGTAAGACGGGTCTGCTCCAGAAATGATGCATGCTCCACTGGAGACAGAGGAAGACTGCTCAACATGCCTGCTACTGCTGACTCTCCTGGGACAGCTTCAGTGTATCCGCCTGCCAGGCAGCAATATGCCATATACTCAGCAGTTATTCAATCACTGGCTCTGGCACACCAGATGGTTTTACCTATGATAAGGCCGGTACACTGTCTGGCACCGCAAAAAGTTTGGAGCTTTGGGTTGGTACTGTATGTAAACAACCTAAAGCCCCATTTTCAAGCTACAATGAAGATCTCACTGGGCTTTTGTTTGTGCTTTATTGCCACTGTTTGTGAGCCAGCACAGTGTGTTGGTTTCAAGTCAAGCCAGAGCAACAGTAACAGTGTCAGAAACCCTGTCATTCTGCAGCTTTAACATGCAGTCCCACTGAACAGATGCCCATTGTCGTTCTATGGGCAGCAATGAATAAAAACACCATGTTCTCTCCTGCAGGTTAATTGTCCTGATTTCAGAGAATAAGGGGAACGTTTCTAGCGACACTGGGGAGCTCGCAACATTTTTTATTACAACTCTATTTTCCAGAACATTAATTCTGTGGATTTTTTTTTTACAGTATGAAGTGAAAGCGGAGAGGATACAGTACACAGGCCTTTGTGGAAGTCATTTGCTAATGAGAGCTCGTAAATAACCTGCATGGCAAGGGCCAAAGTGATTTTGGCTGTGGATACATTTACACAGCTTGGTGGGTAAAAATTTTTTCATCATAAATTCATTTAGATCCTGCATCTGCTACTGCTGCCTGCGTGTTTAGATTATTAGCTTTTAGAGGTTACATTTCATAATGTCCTGTGGTAGTAACTTATACGCTGAATGAATAAGTGGTCCCAATGCACTTAGGTATTACCTGCATTAGTATTTACAGTATAAAAGTGTGATTTATTTCAGGAGGGGGGAAAAAAATAATGTGTACCACTGTGGGAACAAAGTACAGTGGAAGCGAGCACAGACTAGTTGTGCTTGTATTGTACAAAGACTTACTGTATTTCCATGTTTTCTGAAGGGAACACTAGACTGATGTTCTCTGTCATGTTGTAGCATACTCATCAACTATGAAAACAAACAGCAGCTTAGACTATGTCACATCTGACAGCAATCTAGCAACCCCCTTGGAATATAAGCAAATCCATTTTTTTGAGAAAAAGGGGGAATTTGAAAGACAAACATAATAAAGACACCTCACAAATTCAGCGTCAGCGCCATTAAAGCTGTTCATTTTTGCTTATTGCGCAGCAGGAGTAATATTTCCTTTCCAGTGGAACATCGCTAAGCACATATGTGAGATGTACCATTGTATACCATGGGTCATTTAGTATTCATGGCTGAGATGATTTCCTCTAGCACCCCTGCTGGAAGCGCTTAAACACTTTCTGCTCAGTGAGATGTTTCCCTGTGAACAGTAGGGCCACACCTGCATGGGTCGTGTTGTGTTTGGCATCAAGGAGGCTCTGAAAGTGGCAATCACCACAAAGGTTATCCCTTGAGAGGTAATTAAATTCATGCATATGCAGTGGTTTTAGTAAGGAGCAGAGTGGAAGGCTGAAACTATCCCAAACATAAGAACACTAAAAATGGTTCTTGTGCTGGCTTTTCCCGACATCAAGGGCCTGACACTGGGAACGTGACCATTTAATCTGTTGTTATCTCGCTCCTTCCAAGACTACTGACATACCATGTCACTGCTGTTTATATTTGGACACCTCACACATTTTTTTGGGCACAAACAACATTCAGCGGTGGTGCTGAGCAAACCAATTAAATGCCACAAAGAAGTATTTTGCTTTTGGTTGCAAAAATGCAGAATTTACAACAGAAGCTATTTTATTTTATTTATTTTGATTCCCTATTAGCCGCCACTAGTGTAAGGCTCCCCTTCTTGGGGTCCACAGGGAAACGTAACTGCAACAGGTATTAAAACCAGACAAAAGTTATGGTGTCTCAGAGCTCACTGCATACAGCCATGGCATGCAAATGGACAAAACTCAGTCCAATAAAGAAAACTGCTTCATTCATCTGATAATACACACACAGCACAACAAAACTGAAAATAGCTCAGAATGTACTGCAGCACTTCCAGCACATAGGAAACTTTAATCTGTAATGAACTGTTTGTTTATATCTAGTTATGTTATGTGACTTTGCAGAGAGTTTTTGCATTTGGCTGTGTTTTCTAGATTTGCAGCACATTTAGTTTTGCTGCATTTGTATTGTCACACTGGGGAATGTGTCCCTTAATTTTCCCATGTTTTTTTCTTAATGCTGCAATAGTAGGAGGATTTGTTTTTCACTTGCTTGTGCTTTTTCTAATGGCACGTGATTGTTAATCTGCAGTGCTTTTAAATGCCAGAGTCACTGCAAATAGTGGGCATATGTGGAAACACAGACCGTCTAACCTCAAGTGTATATAAAAATTGATTGATGAAAACACATGGAAATGACAAAACCATCCACCTAGTTCATCCTTTTAGTGGATGTTTCAATGTCAGGACTTAAGATAGAGCAACTTGAGCAAAGCCTATGGGAATGCATCATGCCTCTCACCCACAGATAACATTACCTCATGACTGTGATGTGCATGTAGCTGCAGGATATTAATACAAGCACATAGAAGGTCACATGCATGTATACACATTTGGACCTAACTCTATGATATGCCTCAGGCTATAAAGCTGGTTCTCATGGGGATGTTTAAAAATCAGTTAAAAAAAAAAAAAAAAGTCAAAGTCATAAATTTCAAAATTAGTCAGACACACCTGGCTAAGTTATGTGTCAGGAACTGACAGCCTGTTCAGGCTTTTAAGTCACAGAGAACCGAGGTCTCTGTGGGACTCACAGTCAGACGTGCTGTAATAACCCATGGAGGTAGTAACTTATTATCTATGCCCAGACAGTGTTTCTCTCCTTCTGGTTGCCCCCAGTGACCGTAGCTGTTTGTCTGCCACCCTGAGTCTGCCTCATATCTCGTCTGTTCAGCTGCCCAGATGATGCCACCTTCCCTCCCTGTCAGTCTGGGGTGCTGCATGTTGTTGAGGAGACGTGGTGGGAGAAAGCTCCATTACACTTAAAGTGGCATTTCAGCATAATACTTGATCAGTCAAATATCATTATAAGCTTTTCGTCTCATTCATAATTCACCTGTGAGGGAGTCAGCTAAGAATAGCCATTTTTTTCTACTTGTGGCAGGAGAGTGAGAGACAAGAGTACAGAGCTGACAGAAAGTGGTTATGAAATGCTGTAATGCAGCATATTTTGGTGCTATATGGTAGACTGCATATCCCATTATTCATAATACAAAGACAGTCACCAGGTCATGTTTCCTTTTTTATATAGAACAGAAACATGTGTGTGCTAAACTGAACCCTTCAGCCTCTTTCCTGTCTCATTGTCTCATGTCACTCAGAAAACAAACAATATAACAGACACAGACTCACATTCATGCATTGTGTCATGACATTGTTCTGTCCTTCCCCTCTTTCCTCTTGTCTCTTCCAAGTCCCATTGCTCAGTTCAGACAAATTCCTGTCTCGTACACATATTCTTCTGCAGGATGTGACTTTTGTGAACTCTGAAGTATACAGAAGGGTTGTTTGTCTACCCACAACTCCACTTCAGTGAAGTCTGAAAACACAAGGGTGTACACACAGTCTGTAACAATGAGACAGGGAGAGACAGCTGAGTCCCAGCGGGCCGTACTGTTTTTGTCCACTCCAACGGTCCCTTTCCAGAATGATGAAATGGACGTAGCTTACCGTTAATCTGTTTGGACCAGATGTCAGTCTAAGCATGATACATTGCTGTACTTCAAGGGCTGGAAGAAACCTGACAAGGGCTCTTAGAGTTGCCAGAGGGAAAGAAATCAAACTCATGGATGTCTTTGGCCTTTTTCTCTTCTAGCCAGGGGGCACAGTGACCTTTTCTTGAGCAACACACACTATTCTTAGAGCCTGCAAAAGGCTGACATTTGACCTGAATAAAAATGCATATCTGGTCTTGGTGCTGCAGTGTTGGCTGAGGAGTCACTCTGACTATAGAACCCACTCATCATCTTGCAATGTCTGAATCAGCACAGAAAGGCCATCGACTAACCACACTCCTCTCCCAGTGCAATTCTCACATTCCAACAACTGAGCGTTGAAAGTGTCAGATTGTTCCTCATGCAAACAGGATAGTGAGAGGCACAGAAAGTCTGTGAATGGACTTGTCTCTCCTCCCTGGTGGAAATAAATAATAAAAAATGAGGAAGGTTTTGGGAGGCAGTTAGGAAGGGAGGGCTCACCCAGTCAGTGCTTAATTCATGCATACAAGGGACATAATGTGACAGTAATGCAATTTGTTCTGGGCCAAAAGCCCAGTCGCACTTATCCAACAGTACAAGCTTGATTTGTCTTTTTACTTCTCCTCTCAGGCCACATGCATTAAAGAGGCCTTTTTATGCTCCTTGCCAGGTTGGAGGACAGTGCCCTTATTAGATCTGACTGCATGATAATGAAATGTCGTAATGCAATGTCAGAGCAGTTGTCACCACACAAAAGGCTAAGGTTTGTGAAATTCCTAATCAGCTCAAAATGTCAAAGGACTCATCTTGGGTCTGAATCATAGCCCATGGGCAGATTGGTTGTCTGCACTGGTGTCAACCTCAAGGATGCCTCTTGTCTTTGGTCTTAGAAAGCCACTTCGACTCTTGACATATCCCTACAAAAACAGTCAAAAAGCAGGACATTCAAAAGAATGAAATAGTTGGCAAACCCTGTAATACTGTGTGTGAAAAATTCTAAGACATTTGCTTTGAATTGAACATCACATTTAAATCACCACCACTTGGATGTAGCCTTCCCTTTCAAGCCAACTGACCATTCGCTAACTTAAGCCCTTTTCAGACATGTACTGACACCCTGAAATTACCTAGACATTACCTGGAGGGGCTGTATGTGAGAACACCCTGTTCTCATCATCTGGTTAGGCACCAAAGAGTTCCTGAATGTTTTTCATTTTTTTTATTAAGTGGACTTTTCCCTGCCAGCTCCTGAGTACAAAGTCCATATAATGTCGGAGTGATCCCAACAGCAGAGTAGAGTCTACAGTATTCACAGCAATCTAGTGAGCGTGAAATCAGTGTGAAACCAGTTGAATACAAACATACTATGGTGAAGAAAAATGGTTA
Organism: Monopterus albus; assembly: GCF_001952655.1. NCBI lineage: Eukaryota > Metazoa > Chordata > Actinopteri > Synbranchiformes > Synbranchidae > Monopterus > Monopterus albus. The sequence continues at coordinate 299,955 of NW_018128062.1, read as the reverse complement.
CAATTAAGGATAGCAACAAGAAATATCACTGGAGACGTGGCGAGATTTGGGAACTTGGGAACACTAATCCAATAAAAATCTGGGTACAGGACTCTTGCTGTTTGGCGATGGGGTTTGCAAACTGTCAAATATATTAATATATCAATCTCTTCATGATTTAAAGCAGTACATTTCAAATATAAACAAAATAAAGCTGATATAAGCCACAACAAGTGTAACAAGAGCCTGTGTATTCAACTAAGCTGATGAATAGAGACCATAGATACAGCCTTTCTGTAATATACTAAGAACTTTCTCTCTGTTGAGAGGCTGAAAAGCTCCCAGAGGAACCAGTGCAGTAAAAGATGTGAGCAATCTGCAATAGTTCAACATCCCTTCTACAAATGCATGTCTTCTTGTCATCAAAGTTTGCCTTAGGGATGAATTGTACTGATCTTTTAAACAATCATGCTAAAGTAATAAGCAGACAATTCACCATGGACACTATTGTAGGAGCCAATCCACTCTGGCCTGCTCTGTTGTAATACAGTAGAAGATCAGGTTATCACTGCACGTTATCAATGCAGTGCTACATCACACCTCATTAAGTACCAAATATGGAAACGGCCATTAGTCTGCCCACTCTGATCACAATGCATCAGAACATAAAGCCTGCTCACTTTGCGAAGATACAGCAGTGCCTACACTGGCCCAAAGGGCGCTGTGGAGATATTTTCAGGCTTAGAGTCTGCACAGCATATTTTCTGAGTGGAGAAAAGGGCAGTGGCAGGCTTGTTTTTTTGACAAACTGGAAGGTTATTTTAGTCACACAGGTGGTGGTCACATCCTATTTACAGAGGAAAAAACATCCAAACAAAACCATAAAATAACCTATTAAGGAAGCAACTAAAGTATGACCTTACTTCTTTTCCGATTAATAACCTTTATGCGTAAGCCATGACAACAGTCTTATAAGATTAACAATTCTGTATCACTTTCAACAAATGAATAGCATCAGATACGTAAAAGTATAGACCACAGCACTTCAAGGTTTCTCAGGTCATCTGCTAAATTAAACCTGTTTACTAGACTATGGAAACTATGAATGAGCTGATTTTCCACTGCTGGGGAGATTATGGTCAAATCAGTGTATCTATTTTCCCCTCATGATGCCGAGCACATGAGGTGAAAAAAAAAAACTTTGTACATGCACAGAGCACAATTATCTGATCAACTGTCACCCTCCTTCTATTTTCAACCTTCTATTAAAACTGAATGTATGAAATTATGAATACCCAGTGAGGCGCTTTACATATGGCATACACAAAAAGTTTACTGAATGTATTTGTCAGAGGTCAGGGGACCCCTGGGTCAGGGCAAAATTTACCATATAATAGCATAGAATGTAATAGTGTCACAATAATGGCTGTAAAATTATGACATTGCGACGTTTGTTGTTTTTCAGCACATTGTCCTTCTTTGTGGTCTTCCTTTTGGTGTTTTATGGCAGCTGGAAAACAAGGAAATGGTGCATAACTGCCACCAACTGGGTTGGAATGTGAATCAGGAAGCTAACATGCAGTGCTTCTTGAAGCCATATGGTCTTCAACTTTATAATATATTAAAAACACTAGAAAGTGGTGGGTGGGTCAAACAAACACCTGACTTTCATGCAAAAAAGCAGAGATTGTGTCCAATATTGTATTTTAAGTGTGTCAACTGATCCCAAGGCCTTTTCCTAACCTTAACGCTAAACTTCACCAGGTAGCGTAGTTTCTCTGCATAAATGTAACCATTTACTTTTGGTTTCATTTGAGAAAAATGTCACAATTTTCAAGGTATTATAAGAATAATCACCTTTATTTGGTCATGTTACAACACAAGGAATTTGTTTCCGGGACACAACCGAGGCAGCCATCTGCGGCATCAACTCACACCGATGGCTCTAACCATCGGGGGAAATGTGGGGGTTTAGGGTCTTGCTCGAGGACACTTCAACACGTGGACTGCAGACACCAAGACTCGAACCACCGACCCTCCGGTTGGGAGACAACTGCTCTACCCACTGAACCACAGCCATCCTGCAAAGACTAGTACGTTGTGTGTTGTGGACATTTTGCTGTGAGACTGGGTTGTGGGAGGTCAATCCAACAACTACAAAGAGAAGCAAGATGACCACAAATTGAACAGCTGCATTATTATACAGATAGCAATTTTCTACCTAATAACTAATGAAAGTAATGAGAAAATGTACTAAGAAAAAAAACAGATGCACCCCACCGCCAACACACGCACACTCACAATGGTCATTAAATCAATGTTAAACTATGTTTAAAGTCCACCTGTGATGTAGCTTTGGTGAAAACAGGATGCATTCTTCTTCTTCTGTCTCAATAAATGCTTCAGCTCTTGCCACCATCTATTATCCAACAATGATATCGCTTCCTCATATACAGGTGTCACATAATACTAGAGCATGAGCTCTGCTGTAAATATCCTGTAAAAGCCATCAGGAGCATTTATGTAAAAGTGACATTTGTTTGAATGGCAGCCAACAACTTGATGAATATAGCAACATTACATATTCCATGTCTGAAAAAACCATTTAACATGTCCTAACACAGTGCCCTCAGCCCACGTAAGCAGAACAATGAAATAACCACCCGTGCAGGCACATTCACTCACCACACACCTGTGCATGTAGAAAAACTGATTCATAGTGAAAAAAAAAGTCGAACAGTGTGACATGCTTCCTCTAGGACTGAAATAGATTTTAAATATGTAAAAAAAAAAAGTTTAATAAAAAATTGAAGCTAGTGAAGAGAAAGTCTGCTCCTAAAGCATGGCAGAGGCATAGCTAACTGAATGGCTGGGATGTAATTGCAGTTTTACACTGGAGATGTGTGCAGTCAGGAGCAGAGTCTTAATTCCACAAAGCACCAGACTTACAGCAGTTTTCTCCTTGATTGATACTGTTATTGGACCGGGCCGGTTAGCCAGTGGAAACCACCATAAATTCCAGGCCTACTTTATCGTTAAGCTTAGTAAGCTGGGAAATAGAATTAGCTGTGTCCAGTTTTGGAAAGGGCTGTATAAAACTATAAATAACAATTTACTGTAGGTAATAAATGAATAAAAATGCATTTTAAAAAAGAAATACACCTTAACCTCTTTTATTTATGTGTATCTGTGTATATTTATTGAGCAGCTTTTACTTATACAACCTACAGTTGTGATATAATTAAACTATTGCAGCTTGTGGATTATTCAGGCAATTCACTTTTGTTGTTAAACCATAAAGCCAGCATGTAAGCACCGCCTGAACTCTGTTGCACATGCCAAAGGGCCCATCACAGGGAAATGACTAATGACCAAGTCTTTTTGCAATGTTTCTCGTGCCTATATATATTTTGTTGAGGGCAATGATGGCTGTAGCTGCAGCTACAGTGAGGGAGAAACAGCTACTATTCTTAATGTCAAATGAACATGTAACCGTACTTTATCATTTTTGACTGCTCCGTATTGCTAAATCGCAAGCAGGCTGGTTGCGCTCCCCGTTCTCCTCTCAGTTTGTACGGAAATCCTGCTGAGGAAAGAGCAGGCCTGAGACAAAATAAATGACATGTCCTACATCTCCCTGTTTAGTTATGTTTTCACAGAGCCCTTTGTGTGCATCTGAGTTTGTGTGCACGTCCAAGTGTAAAGCTATGTCTGTCTCTTGGTATCCTCCCTCAACAGACATGGCCTGCTCACTTTCCAGCATGTGTTTCTGATTACAATCCTGCATTCCTGTCTCTCTCTCCCCGCTATTGGCTGCTGGAGCGTCACATCTCTCCCCAAATGCTGGCAATGGGGCGGTATCCCATGAAGCCACAGCGCATGGTGTATGATGAAGCTTCCAATGCCCGTCTAGCTGTGTGTTGGTCAGAGGAAGGTCCATTGTTAACAGATGGTAACGTAATAAGCTGACCTCTTGACCCCGAAGTAGCTGCCATGTAACCTCCTCTTCATGCTTGATGATACGTTAAGTGTGTCCAAGACAGCTTGTCAACAAACACATAGGGGAAGGCAATAAAGAGTGCACACTGCGGTTGTTTTAACCCCAACAGGGCAACACACATTAATCACAGTTAAGGCAGCGGTGATGATGAGGTGTTTTGTGGTTGGCTCCATATAGCTAGCAATGGAGCTCCAGTGTATGGAGGTGTCTTGTTGTTGGCTCCATCATGAATGTAAATAGTTGTCTGGCAGATGCCACAAAGGCCAAACAGTAAGAAGGACTAAAAGTCACCTATGCTATCACCATGCAAGCAACTGTGCTGAGACACAATGGTGCTTTGAGCTAAATGCTAATGTCAGTACAACAACATGGTCACAGTGACAAAGCTAACGTGCTGCTGTTAAAGTGGCACTCCACTGACTTTTCAAATAAAGTTTTACATAGTTCAGACTTACACATTAGAGGTGTGAGGTTTGAAAGAAGTGGGCTTCTAGGAAACATGTCTACAATAAATGTTACTAAAAGATGCTACTGCATTGCATTTTCGGAAATGTACATTTCAAATCAGGCAATATTGTCCTGAAACCAATATATTGGACATATTTTGATCTGATGATGAAATTTGAAAAGTTCATCTTGAGTGAGACAATTAGATGATTAAATAGTTTAGTCATCTGCCATCCTTAGAGCCTTCTCGCTTGCTAGATAACAAACAAAATGAAGTTTACAGCCATGCTGTATGTGATGCTGTCCTAAAATACAGTGGTACTTTGAGCTAAATGGTAATGCCAGAATGCTAGCATGCTCCTAGCGGCAATGCTAACAAGCTGATGTTTAGTAAGCATGATCTTTATCATGTAACCATCTTATTTTAGCCTGTCAGCATAATAACATTTGCTAATTGGCAATAAACATTAAGCTAAGGCTGATGTGAATGTCATTAGGTTTGCAGGTATTTGATCATAAAGAAAAAATGCAAGATACGAAGGGGATGGACCAGGTTGCCATTGCCGTTCCTAGAGACATGCAGTTATCATGGCTAAAATTAACAGTAATTTCATCTGCACGCAGAAATGACTCACTGATCTTTGAAGTGATATTGACCCATTACCTCACTCTGTAACACCATGGTGACTGCAAATTTCACAGTGTGGAATTTAATATCTGATTATTTATATTCAATTGAGGAATAGGTTAGCTAGTTCATTCAATTCTGATACTACAACTGCAGTGACATTTAGGAGAGCAATTATTTTCAGATCTGCTGTTACCGGCTGTGGCTGCGATGCAAATAAGCTGATCGAAATCCCAGCACTATCCAATATCTAATATTTAAGTCATGCCAAATGATGAACCCATGGCGCACAGTTCAGTGGCTGAGACACTTGGAGGCCACACACACAAAACCACATAATATTTTTCAGTTCTCTAAAATGACATCTCTCAGGGTCACATACTGCTCATAGCGCTTGGCATTCCAGGCAAGGTCAGACTGTCTTACCATGCAGAGCAGGTCCTCTGCAAGGTCAGCACACGTGAGTGATCAGTTTCACAGAGAATCCCAAATGCAAACAGGTATCCAAAGCCCTAAGAGATGAGACAGGACATTAAAGCTACATGGAAGGAGGAGGATGAGGATGATGGCGAGGGAAGCGCAATGAGGGAGAAAAAACAGGTGGCAGCACTTCAAAGCAGAAGTTTTATGAATTATGGGAGATAATGTGACTGCTGTCTTCTACAGGGGGTCCCACGGGTGCTGGATATCATTCTTTATGGACAGTATAATACACTTTTTTCTTTTCTTCTCTTTTTTTTTAACACAGCAATAAATAATATACATTCCCATGCTATCTGAAGAGAAAAATAATAGCCCTGTCTTCCTGGAATTATTCCTGAAATGATCTCAGTTCATGTGCCATCATTTTTCAAATAATGAAATCATTTCCTCTTTCCACAGACTGAATTAAATGACCAGCAGCCAAAGAGAATAAAGTGACTCATCCCTCACAAAAGAAACATAATGCTCTCTTTACTCACGTAATTCAATTGCAGTATCTACCCATTAATGCTACTATAGGCTAATCATTTTATAGCCTAGTATTATTTTGGGCTATTTTAGAGGATTGTATTTGAAAGGATAAAATGGAAGTTAGTCATGATGTGCACAAACAAAATAATGAGTGCTTACAATTTAGGTTCAGCTACATTATGTGCATAGGGTGTTGGTATAAATATGCAATATGTAAATCACATGTCACTGATAGAGTATGTGATTCCATGTGACTCCAGTATCATCATGGTCTGGTTTGACAGTGGTTACTCACTGTTAGCAATGTGTTGACCAAGGGAGGCTTCAAATGATGAATATACTTGATTTTTTTGTATTTTTAATCACTTATTATTATATTATTAATATATAGAACAAGGGTGTAACACTTTTTGTATTTTTAATCATTTATTATTATATTATTAATATATAGAACAAGGGTGTAACACAAAGCTGCTATCTCTATCTGCAGCCACACCGGTAGCTCCGTGAGGTATTTTAGCACAGAGTTGCTTTGAGCTAAATGCTAACATGCTTACAGTAATGATACATATGCCTGATGTTAAGCAGGTATCGAGTTTACTATATTAAGTAAGTATTTATTACAGTGGCCTTTGTCTGATTGTTGGGTGGTATCAATGCCTGGGAATGGTTGTAGTGTTCTTATCTGTTGTGTTTCAAATAAGAACCCAACAGAAGACTGGGCAGAGCAGATAATAGGGCCAGTATGGTCGTGCTGCTTTCCAGCACATTTGCAAGTTGTAAGCTATGAGGCCTCCTTGAAGAAATATACAGTATACTGTATGCAGGCATGCACACACACACCTGTGAAATACTCACACAAATACCTTAATATGTGAAATATTCTTACAGTTAAATACTGTACAAACATGAAATACTCACACATATGTATGCAAAATATTCTGTACTTGCACATGGACCAAAGAAAAATTCTATTATACAGTATATGAAACACTCACACAGTTAATCTGCGCACATACTGTATATATGAAATACTTGCATACTTGCATCTTTGAAACATTCTTACAGTTGAATGTGAAACACGCACAGTCAAAAAGAACTGAAATAATGCATAAGAATACTGCACATTCTGAGACGGAAGTATTTTAGTGGTATGTGCATCAATGAAAATGTATGAGTGTAAGCATTTCAGTTCTGTGTGAGAGAAAAGTAAATCTCAATATATCTGGGAGGACTAGATTTCATGAAAGACACAGACCTTGACTGTTTTAAGGAGAACCACAGCCTAACTGGAGTTTGCTGCTCTGGACTGCTCTCTTGTCTCACAGATTATTTGGCCTGTTTGTTTAACATATCTTGCACATTTGTTTATGATTTTTCAGCCTCTGTTCTGAAGTGAAAACTCTACATAATGTACAAACTTAGATTATGCTTTTTTAAATCAGCTTTGAGCTTGAACTTTGAAGGATATTTCTAATCCTTTGTGAAGGTGTACATGTAGAATTCATTAATCCTCTGCTAACATTTGATACCCTGCTTTAAGGCTGCAACTAAGAACAGTCTTTAAATATGTATAGAGGTTAGTAAGCTGTTTGCTTCTAAAGAGAAGATGAGAAAGGCAGTGAGAACATTTTGCTTTATTCCTGAGCATTCTAATTTGCTTTCCACATCTACTTGTCTCCTGATGATCTTGATGAATAGATCATCATAACTGATGATTAATTACAATAATTACAATGATAATGATAGAGTATATGGCTCACGTTTTTATCCAATGATCAGTTGAATTTGCTACAATATATATAACATAAAGGAAAAATGGGGACAATTTAGTCAAACAAACAGCTGTCAGCGTAATGTCTTACCTTAATTTAAATGAAATAGAGGCTTCATTAAACCTGTTTGAACCATAGTGATTTTATGTGTGTATACATACTTACATGGGTAATGAATTTGTCTTATGAAGGCATATAAAGTGTAGATCCCAGCCCGTGTAGCTACTAAATATGTACAGTATAAATAACATTGTCGTACTGCAGGGTGGGGCCTTGGGTCTGGGTCCCTACGGCCGACTGTGCCGATGTGTTTTATCAAATAGCTTAGGTATGATGTTTTAATTCTTTTAACTAAAATATTATTTAAAAACTATATACATTTATTTAAATAAACAATAAATAACTTATTTAAATAAAAGCTATCAAAAATATACAAGCATAAAATAACTTTTATTTTTTGACTGTTAAAGTTTCCCTTCACATTCACTATTTTTTGAAAACAATCTGTTGCAATACTGTAAAACACAGCTCGGTGAGACCACTGTCTTAGCTTAATTATGTTATCTATTAACTAAAAGCCTCACATTCACAAACACACAGTGCACTCAAATTAACATGGCCCATTAAGTCAACAATTGTGAGCGGAGTGGTCCCTTTGCTTACTGGACAAAAAAAAGTGTTTGCAAATGTGCTCACCAGCTCCATATATACACACATGAATTTACAAATCCAGACGTATTTATGTTACAAGATACTTGGTTAATTAAAAATGTGAATTTTCATATAAAACATCTTATCTTTTGTAGATTGTAACAACAATATTGCTATAACATTGTCATATCTATATACATATATCTATAAGTATAATCCTTTGGTGTTACTACACTGTAAAATAGCTGCCATAATATATTCTGCAAAAAATTTTGGAAATACAAAATAAATTAAAAAACAAACATAATTACAACACGAAATTGAAAAGATTCAATCAAAATGTTTGCAGGCTACACAATCCTCTTTTGAATTATATTTCTAGTGAAATATTAATATTTTGCTCATTTACATTATAAACTGTCCTTTCAATACACTGCACACTGTGTATAAATATTCAGTGTAAATGCGGTGAATTAAGAGTTGTACGTTCTAATAAACCAATCTGACTGTTGTGTACAAATGAAAATAACAACACCAAGAAATGTTTTAGAGCTGCCTTTATACAGAAACTAACTTTGCTCAATGTGTCCTGTATGTCCTGCAGCTGAAATAGTTTTAAACACATTAAAGTTACTTAACACGATTCTCAGCATGAATTTGGAGCTCAAATAAGTCATTTATACTGATTTTCAGTGGATTTCTGTACTTGACTGGGTTTCTACAGGATGCTGACAGCCTTTTTCTGAAGTCATTCCAGTGATGATTTGGCTGTCAGAAGTTGCCACTCATCCGTGATTTTTGGCACTTTACAGAAAGTTCTCAGAGAAATTTTGTTCATTTGGTTCCATTCATTGTTCCCTTCATCCTTACAAGTCTCTTAGTCCCTGTTGCTGAAAAGCTTCTCCACAGCATGACGCAGCCACCACCATGCTTCGCGGCAGGGGTGCTATTAGGTGGGTAATGAGCTGTGACCAATTTCCGCCTGACAGAAAGCATTGTTTTATGGCTGAGAGTTCAGTTTCCATTTCATCAGAGGAGTCTCTTCTGCCTCTTGTTTTCCTCAAGAGTCTCTCAAATACCTTTTTGCCATGTCCAGGCTGCTGCCTTTAACTCTGCATTATGGAGTGGCCTCTTTCTGGCTGCTCTGCTTTACAGCCTACATTCATAAAATGATGTGCTCGCTGTGGTTCTAACAGCAACATCTCCTATGGCAGGCTTGCAGCTTTGTAGCTCTGAGACAGCTCCATGAGTTATTGGGTTCCCTCCCTGACCGAGCTCTTTTCTGGCTGGCTGCTCAGGTTGGATGAACTACCATGAACTACTGGGTAGTGTGGTCTTTTCCCCATCCAACTCTCTAATACCGCTGGGCTCCTCCAACGTCCTGGCACAGAAACTGCCAGATGCCTTTCCCTAAGTGGTCTGTACTTATTCACAGCTCTGTCTCTGCTAGCATTTGTGAGGGCTTTGTGACATCTATCCGCTGGCTCTTGTGTCAGCACAGAAATTATTTAATGGCCATTAAGGTTTGCCACACAACTCTGGCTTGTAGCTCACTGACCATGAATGGATTACTGAACGGGTCTACCGGGCACAGGCCCAGTGGCCCAAAGGGAGAGTTAATATTTCTTGTCGAAAAGTCAATCAAGCAACTTTAAAGAGACACTAAGCGAGTAAAGGTAGCTGCAAAATGAACAAAAAGAAAAGCAAAACAAAGTCAAAGAGAGGCAAAACAAGTAAAAGTGGATGCTAAACCTTTACAAAGGAAAGAAAGTAAAAAGCACAAAGAGGCAAAATGATCTCAGAGGCACAAAACAAAATGTAGAAGCAAAACAATAGCAAAGAGATGCAAAACAAATACAAAAAGACAAAAAAGGTAAAAAAAATAGACACAAAACATCTACAAAGAAATATTAAATAAGTTGTATCTCTTTCAGTTTGTGGCTCTTGCTCTTACTGAATATTGGAGCGGTGGGGGCCTTTTCCATGTTTGTGCACAGGGTCCAAGTGTCGCACAATCTGTCCATTTTAATTTCTGGCTTAAAGCTACTAAATGTGGAAAAAACAACAACAGAAATCAAGTTTTAATGTACCACACCTCTGTGCAGGTCAACACTAGCTCATTCAAAGCTATTCTGAGCTATGATCATAATCCAGTGCTTTCATTTAAGGGGCAATGACTGAAAGATTTTGTTGGTGCACTGCATGGCAACCACAGCCTTTCTCGCACAGAAATCACACACTGAAGAGGTTACTGTAGCTAACAGTGACTTAGCAGCCAATTACCACACTTCATTCTGGTGTGTCATTCACATTGACAGCTCAGTCTCGTGTAGTCAAGTTCATCTTACGCCTAGAATACATGTGAACATTTGTTATAGATGAACTACAGAACAGTAACTAATGGATATTGATTATGCTACACTTTGAGCATTTATAAGTGAATTTTGTCTGAACATCAGGCTGAGATTTCCTAAATACTGGAGCTTTACAGTAATGATAAAATGTGGTCTGTTGGTTTATTTTACCTGCCATGATGCACTGACTGTACAGTATCACTTCATTTGACTGTTGCCAAGCTACAAAATAAGTGTTATTGCCATACATTAGTCCTATATACAGGGTGGGCCACGTAATGGTAGCCTGCATCTAAAACAATCAACTTGCTCGGGGCTACTTTTCCATGATCCACCTTGTATATGAGCCATTAGGGGCCTACTAACCCAATAGTAAGTTCAGGAGGCTTGTATCACCTCTTCTTTTCATTTATCCAGTGCCTTGTGCTTTAAGGTTTGTTAGTAACTTTTTTCTCATAACTTTATTTACAAAAAATATCACTAAATATTGGGTGACAGTATGTTATTGTGTGTTGTTATCAGTTGTTATCAACTGAAAATGACAAAGTAAGAATGTAAACTGTATTAGCAAATAATATAAGACGCTAATCATAAGAGTCGTGCTCAGTCAGGCTGACAGGTAGATTTGCATGTGTTTATGTAAGGAGGCCTGCTCTACCAAAAGCAGCTGTATTTTTAACTTGTGTCTTTTCTTCTTTTAGTCTTCTCAAGAGAACTCCAACATGGACTTTCTTTCTCCCTGAGGGATGATGAATTCAAATTAATTACAAAAACCAGGAGACCTTGAAGACCAAGACTTCCCAAAGACATGTGCATATGGTGTCTAATATGTGAATGTGTCTCAGTGAATGTATACGTTCTGCAAGTGTGGTCAAAGCATACTTTGACTACTCAAGTGTACTTTTTCACTTGTGTAAAGAAGCATCTATGTGTGTGTGTGTGCACGTCCTAACCAGCTGGCAAGCTGTGCCAGGTGTGATTTCATTCTCCCAGCAGTCATGGGTCTGTGAGATCCCTTTAGACACAGCTTTTACCACCCACTGGAAGACAGTGGTGCACTCCTCCCATCCAGAAAAAGTGTGTGAATAGTTTGGTGTCAGTATACAGCTTATTATTTGTGTGTGTCGGTGTGTCATCACCTTGCAACTGTGTGCAGTTAGGTTTCATTCTGTGTTCAAGCTGCCTGTAGGTGTTTGTGTGTGTTAGAGTGTTTGTTTTTATGGGGACAAACACGCATGTTTGTGACTGTCTGAGTTGATGTCATTGCACAAGGATGAAGGTGTGTGCGCACATGAGTGTCAATCCTAATGTGGGGAGAACCAGCGAGAGGCCCTGGGGCATTTACGAGGTCAGCTTCCTGCAGAGTGGAACGGTAAAGGGGAGACAATAATGGGCAGGTCAAGATTCAGTTATTTGCCTGGGGATTAACCTTATATGGTCTTTAAGGAATGTCAGTGGGTGGGGAGGGCTTTTAGGCTTCTGAAACAGAAGCCACTTACAAAGTGCTTTTATTATTGTTAAGTCCGCTGATCACAAAGATCTGGAAGAGCTGCAGGTCACTCAGACTGCATGTAGTTTAAATTTACCATAGCAACTGTGGAGCAGCACTTGAACATTTTGACCCCACAGAAAATCAACTATAAATAGGAGGAAAATAAAATAAAATTCTGTTTTAGTGTGAGCTTCCAAGGGCAATAACATACCATATCTATCTTGTCTTGTGGGCACACACCTATGAGTCATTTGTGGTAATAGTTGATTATTATAAACACAGCACCTTCAAACATAAGCTACCAATAGAAGTTTCCCTCACAGTGACATTCAGATAAGCAGAGCAAAGAAATGCACCTTGTTTACTACTGATATAAGTAGAGTTAGGTAAGATGGTGTTTTATTCTATATGGATGCAGTGGTTGTGCCTAAGTTATTGCAGTGGACTGGGTGACATATTAAGAGTTATTAATATTTTGACCATGTGACAGACATTCATTAAGTTAGAGATGCTAAAAATAAATCTCCTACTAACCCTCTAAATTCATACGTGACTACTGTTTCACACAGGACAGTTGTTTGAGAGCACTGACCCAAAATCTAAAGGTATTTCTGGCATCTTCATGGACTCTTCCAATGATTCCGAATCAAAAAATAATCTCATCTGATCTAGAAAAAATGTCATTTTAATCTGTTTCCTGGGTACGGTCATTTCTTCTTAAATAAAGATAGTGACAGGAAATGATGTCGCCTCTCATGCTTTCACAAGAGCTCAAGCATCAAAATAAAAATGTGGGTTTTTTTTAATTTTACCTTTAAATTTATGTTATTTTCCAGTGAAAAAGAGGGGCACATTAGGTTCAAGATTTTTTCTATTATGTACATTAATACGTGTTTTTGCAATCTGAGCCTGCAGGATTTCGACAAACACATACACTTACATACTGGCACTTACACCATCATAGTACAATGTTGTGAGATGAAAGATGAGACAGAAATGTGAACTTCACAAGAGAGGAACACTCAGCCCATCAGAGACAGCCAATAGATATGAGTGAATTAATCATCAGCAACGTGCTATCCAAAATACTTATGCATGAGCTAATGGAAGAACTCCTCCATCCTGAGGAGAGAAATTAATGTGCTGATGAGCAATGGCCCAGATATTTACAGGCCAGGACTGCAGGCTGTTCCACTACCTGTCTGTCGGCCATCCTGTCATCTGCCCTGTTTTCTGTCTATTTTTGTCTCCCCCTGTCTGTCTTTCTCACACACTTTCTCGCTTGCACAATGAAGTCTTGGCTCAGAGTTCAAGAGATGAAAAGAAAACAAAATGCCTTTAGATCCAGCAGTCCTGTGCTACGACTCTGCCAAAGAACATTACCCTGAAAATGCAATCAAAGAATCAGCCAAAAGGTATCAAAGCCAAATATCCAGACCTTTAATGCACAGACTATTAATGCATAGCTCACAAAATATCGATGAACGGGCATGCAGCAGAACAGGCACTGCATTCCTTTTTTATTTCATTGTCTCTCTTGATTCTTTTCTTTCTCATTGTTTCCTATAACTGTGCATTTTCAGTTCAGTTTGCTCTGAACTGCTTGCAATGTTGCGTTGTTAGGAGTTACACTGTTTCATGTTTGGCGTACCCACTGTGAGGGGACAGTGATATTACCCTCCTGTTATGTGTATGAGTAGAACATAAAGCAAGAAGGCAGAAACTGCCAAAGAGATTAATTTACTTCACTTCTGTGACAAACATGTCTTTCTATATATCCTTGTTTAAGACTCCCAGACATTTGAATTGCCACCATGATTTTTTTGAAGACGAGGTCACCTTAGATTTAAGTTATAAATAATTGACAAACAACAGTAGATAGTGTGTTACGCTAACACTTAAGGGTAAAGTGTTTAGATGTTTTTCTTTCCTCAAAGGTGGGTTCAGCATTTATGCATGAAATGTCCTTCAGCATCACAGTGCTTGTGAACATTACAACAGGTCAGTGATGGCTCTGTGTTGGCCTCGATGCCTGTCCTACTGAGGAACTGTTATGGTGCACAAAAGCTGCCTAGTAGAGATGAATGCAGTGTAAAAAATAATAAATCGCCACCAATTATGTTTGACTGCACTTTATCAAAGACCACACTTTAGTCATACTTGAATAAATGAACTCAAAAGGTGTTTTGCAGAGCAGGCAACAAGAGAGTGAACAGTCAAGTAGCTTCAGGGAAAGAAAAACGCTGGGGTGGAACGAGGAGTTGGAGAGGCTCAGACTAGTGCTACATGAGTGTGAGTGTGTAGCAAATAACACAATGTCCTGTTTTGTAATCTATTGCTATAATTTATGAGCAGGTGTATGGGCAATTCTTTACTTTTGGGGGACTTTGTTTTGGTCCCCTGCTTAGCTCAGTATTTTCTCAGTTTATATTTTCACTCTTTTATCAGAAAGAGCTGAGAGATCCAGCAGAAAAATGAATCGGCAACTGGGGAGAGACATGGAAACGCCCCCAGCCATGAGGCTTACGGTGTGTGCCCTAAACCTGAGGCCACCAGGCTGCCCCCGATCATAAATAATCCTCTTTGTGCTGCTTAAATATTTTAACTGCTTGTTTAGTTCTTGTCAGTCCTACCAGCTGAGTCACTTTCACACCTGTAGTTCACTTCACATGATTTAAGCTCCTTAGTGTTTGCTCAGGCTCTTATAGTATGAACAGTGGTGGAAGAACTCAGGTTCTTTACTTAAGTAAAAGTAGCAAAAGCAAAAGTATCACAGTGTAAGTGAAAGTGCTAAAGTATTAGCATCAAAATATACTTAAAGTACCAAAGGTAAAAGTACTCATTATGCAGAACAGCACATTACACTGTATATTATATTATTGTGTTATAATTACTGATGCATTATTGTATACATCACATTTAATGTTGTAGCTGATAAAGGGGGAGCTAGATTTAGCTACCTTATATAATTTGAATTATTGTTGGGTAGGTGGTGTGGGTACAGTATATGTTGTAAATCTGAATCTGAAAAGTAACTAGTAACCAAAGTTATCAATAAAAATGTAGTGACATCAAAGTATGAAGTACCAGAAAAAAGAAAATACTTTCCACCACTGTTTATGAACCAAGGTAAGAGTAAACATTAAATTATCTGGACTGACAGGCCCCTCACTAACTGGACAGTTTTGATGATGGACATCCTATGTAATCAATGCTGACCCAGGAACAGTATATTTTAAAGGAATGGTATCGGCTAAGATAAAGCAAATCAACGTCCAGTCCTATCCTGAGCTCAGCAGCTGTTGTGCAATGCTCTCTCTTTTACGACATCTGGGTTCTACACTGAAGCATCATAGTGTAAATTTGAGTGAAAATTGTAGTGTGTGAATATAAAAATTATTTGGTATACAGGAACCTTGCAGAGCTCATAGTCTCTTCCTAGGGCCTGAGAAAGTATAATACAAGCAGGATGGTGTTTAGGGATTGCAGGTTTAAACTCATGGGCTGACTGAAATGACAACAGCCTTTAATAATCTAATAAATCATGATGTTGGACAAATCGATGGTGTCTGTCAAACATGGCCAATTAAAAATGTAGTCAAAACATCACTCCCATGAAAGATGGCACCGCAGTATATTAGTACTGTGACCACTGGGAGGAACGATTTGCATTTTACAAATTGTTAGTTGTCCACACTGACGTCTAAAGCACAGACCCTAAACAGCTTTACTCTTAATCATGTATAGTTTTGACTGACACTTATTGTAATCTCTTATTGCTCCCAAGCAGTTAACTGCTTACTTTTTGCTTAGTTTTAATTCTCATCATTCTAAAAGTTTAATTAATTTTTGTTGATGAATTTAAAGCTGCATCAAAATCACTTTGAAGATGCTATACAATGTCTATAACGCATAGATATGCTTTACTCTTAATCATGTATAGTTTTGACTGACACTTATTGTAATCTCTTATTGCTCCCAAGCAGTTAACTGCTTACTTTTTGCTTAGTTTTAATTCTCATCATTCTAAAAGTTTAATTAATTTTTGTTGATGAATTTAAAGCTGCATCAAAATAATTTTGAAGATGCTATACAGGGTCTATAACGCATAGATACTGTTCACACAGTAAATGTAACGATAGCTGCAGCTGTGCTGAAGAATACACACACTAGATAGTCCTGTCCTCTCTGCTGAAGGTTCAGGTTCTACTGTTTCGTATCATCTGCCATACAAAACCCACAGCTGGCAGGACTGTCATATTCAGCAAATGTCAATCACTCTTTGCTAGCAACCTTTGTTGAGTCTGTTATTGGTAGCACATGATTCAATCATTAAACGCTAATAGCGAGAGTTTGCATGTTCTCAGCGACTCTGGGGTCAATGCTGCAGAGTGCGTGGGGATAGCACTGTGAGCCGCAATGGCATTACTAACTCTCTTGCTGCTGTTCCCATTAGAAAAGATCAAGTGAAACAGCAGCTGCTTTGCTGCCTCTGGAAAGCTGTGATAATAATTGTATGTATGGTTTCAGTATGTGTGTGTGTGTGTGTGTGTGTGTGTGTATGTGGTTGGGAGAACACTGAGCGAGTCTGAGAAAGAGAAGAAAGAACCATAAAACTGAGTTTTACTACTTATGTCACTAGTACAGTATCATTTCACTCAACTGCTTTTCCCCATAAAAGGACAAAAATGTCTAATATATAATCCAATATAAGCAGAAGTGGTATAATTTTGGACATACTATACCACCGACTGATAGATGCAGCCCAGATCATCTCAAGGTCAAATGGAATTTTTAGTGTAAGGCAATATGCTCCATCAAGCTGTTCCAGGGTCTGTTTAATATGGAGGACATATCATGCTGAGTTGGTCTTTAAAGCCGCCGCCATTACTTTCTCACAGTGAATGAAGAGAGACCACAGTCAAAAGTACTGTGTATGTAATGGCAGAGTCAGCTGAAATCTGTCTTTCTTGTTATTGATTCATACACTCTATAATATAAATTTCACAAAAACAATCATTATCTCCACCCAGATAGGTTTCCCTCTTTGTGGAAATACAAGCCCCTTCAGGCTTAAATCCCACTGCAGCTTTCTTTCCTTATTGTACCATACCTTGCACTGTATTGAAGTAGTGTCTCAATAAAGAATAGGAAACTAAAGAAATGCTGACTGGATTGCCTGGTCTATGACATAGAGCCAGATTGAATTTATATTTGTTCAATCTATTTTTAACTGCAAAAGGACCAACAGTGTCATAAGTAAGTTGGAATTTCCTACAAATACCACACATTTTCATAAAACAAAAAGTGACTACTTTCTGTGACACTGTTTTACAATATGAATCAATGCATCAAGTAGTCAGTCAGCACAAAAATAGTTCAACTCTTTAAAGAGTTCAAGTAGTTTGGAAAATGTGCTTTTTCACTTTCTTGCCAAGACTTAAAAAAAAAAACTAATATCAGTTTTATGTCCATATTTTAAACTCGAAGATGAAGCTGAACAGTTGTTTATCTTGGCTTAGGACAATGGTTGGAAAAGGGGAAACACCTAGCCTGTCCAAACATAAAATCTGACCATCAGCACCGTTAAAGCTAATTATTTAACAGAGGTTAATAATGTTTGGGGCTAAATTTTAGCCAAGAAAGGTTTCCAAGTAAGGCAACTCTACTTATCTAGCACATTTCATACACAAGCAATTCAAAGTGTTTTACACAGGCAAAGAAAAACAGTAACATTGTTAAAACATTAAGCATTAAAACTAGAATAAAATCTGTTAAGACATAATGAAGATAAGACATTGTTAAAATTTGATAAAATAAGACCCCAGGAAACCACTGCACTAAGAAATAGTCCTACACATAACCCTTTGTAAAGCCACAAACTGCATTTTAGCCAATTTTTGTTCCATATAAGTATAAATTAATACTAATTTTTCATGAGATTAGGCAGTTAAAACCATCAACAAGCAAACACATATCCTGCTTGAGCCATTAATACTTTTCTGTCAGGGGATAGTTCAACCTGTGGGTGGGAGGCCTTGAATGTTCAGGAGCACTTGTTTATCAGGGCTGTTGATGGCAACAGGG
This sequence comes from Monopterus albus, assembly GCF_001952655.1. Classification (NCBI taxonomy): domain Eukaryota; kingdom Metazoa; phylum Chordata; class Actinopteri; order Synbranchiformes; family Synbranchidae; genus Monopterus; species Monopterus albus. The sequence continues at coordinate 281,588 of NW_018128062.1, read as the reverse complement.
AGAGGAAGTTGGAACTATTGCAGGTTTGTGTCAACTATTTAACCCCAGTAAGGTCAGAGCACGGCCAATATCCAATTACCAAATTACCATGTGTGCGTGCTATTGACTTTTTGTTAACAGGCGGTGAAGAGGTAGGCTGGCAGTAATACACTGTCAATGCCCTGCTTCAATTTTATCAGTGACATTTACTGACATCACTGACTTTTTTATTGTTCTGGCTCTGTACATCAGCACAACGGATTTAAAGTGAAACTCTCACTGTGAGGTTAATGTGCCAGTTTCAGCTTCAATTTGAGTGTGTGCCTCCCTTGAGGTCTTCATCCATCTTAAAGATCTGCTCAGTTGAATTGTTGAGTGACTGACTCGACAAATCTAAAACATTCAGCTGTCTGACCCTTAAAATTTTAGCTGCCTTGTCTGTTACTGTATGTCTGGATCAGCTTTTCACTTTCACAAGATCAACCTCAAACAGCCTTAAACTCTGCACTTGAATGTCATAACCATTTCTATGAATTCACATACATTGTTCTGGAGTCGAGTCAAACAATAAAAAGACTTTCACAGTATTGTATGTTACATCCATCTTGTGTAAGTATATGTACTGTACTGTTTATATACTGCAGCCCAGCTCTGTGCTACAAGCAGGTTTGCAGTATGTCCTTTCATATATTTAACTTTTAAATCTGCAGTGATAAAATATTTTTATATAAGCAATGGTTCAAATGACTGGTAACACACCAACATAAAATTATCACCAGGTCCTACAGCATTTTTAAGTGCCTTTCAGCACAGAAACTTTACTGTTTTTGTTTTGTCTCTCCACTTGCCACAGCGCTGCAAAACAGTCCTGATAAATCCATTGTACATTATTTGTACAGCACCAAACTAGAGACAAAGTTAACAGCTGGCTGGTGAACACAGTGAAGCATTTAGCAGCTAAACAGTTAGATATTTCTCTCAGAGGTTAGTGGAGACCAAAATAGAGCAAAAAATATGCTTTTTTTTAAAATATTAGACTTAAATTTGTTGAGTGGCCAGAAACAACTCAGAATGCAACTAATGTTGATCAACATTTGCTAGATGTGTAAGTAGGCAGAGCTTTGCTAACACAATATGCAGATGTGCTTACAACCGCTTCCCCCAAATGGCCAGACACAATCTATTAGTATTGTTTAAATTATGAAAAGTTAGTAGAAAAACACTGAATGCTGCAATTTCAAACTAAACTGTTTTGTTGTTAGTCCAAACTTGCCTTCTCTGCAATAAAAAGCACAATAACTACTCTCTCTTAGCCCTGAAGGATTAACACAAAAGACCTTGTTAAGCGAGGCCTAGGCCTGCAATGGGTTTTAGATGAGAAGTAAGGATTTTAAGACACTATGTATAAGCAGCTAATCCAGGCATTTTTCTGGCTTGTGCTTTTACCTGCCTCTAGCTTGTTAATTAACCTACACAAGTCAGCTTGTTGGTACTGTGCTTCAGGGTGGGTAACGAGTTTCAGCAAGCTGTTAGTTTCCTCTTCACTCATTTGCTACAGTATTTGTTTATTTACCTGAGTTGCCTAAAAGATGATTAACCATGTTAATTCTCCAGACGTTGTAGTGTTTATTTTGCTAATGTGGACTTTTCTTTGCTTGGATCATTGCCATGTCAAAGAGATGGAAGGCCAACTTGCAAATAGATGGAGTAGTGTCGTTAACCTTTAGATGCAATGTGCTGCAGAGTGAGGAACATTTCCACAATTTTTTCCCTGAAATTTTAAAGGTCACATTGTCAGGGGAGCAGGCTATATGTCTTTGCTTTACAGACAGCTTTCTTCAAGAAGGGGTGGAAAGGTGGACATGTAAGAAAAGCTGCTGTTGACCTGCAGAGCCAGGAAGCAAACAATAGATTCTTATGGAAAAAAATTCCACCCTTGAATAATCCAGGTTATAAAGCATGCAGTATTATTTATTATGCTAAAGTGATGTGCTGTATTCTGCAGCTAAAGAGAGCAACTGAGCAGAAGAAAAGATGATTCTTTCCAGTTAGAGAAAATGGGTTTGCTGTTTAAGGTATTGGCTGCCAGTAAATGTGGTTGAAAAGATTTGCAAAGTAGAAACACATTAAGTCATTTTCTTAAATAATTTAACTTTTGGGGGGTTTTGCCTTTATTAGATAAAAGTAGGTCACCAAGAGGAAGACAGGGAAACCTGAGACATAGGTCAGTGTTTGGACTCAACCTGTTGATGTTACGTACACAATGTGCCTGGAACATGATGTGCCACACTGTAACCATTCAGCTAACAGGGCACCCCAGAAAACATTAGTGAAAATAGTAATCACTAGGTCATCTTAATATTTTGAGTATTCTGAACTAGTACTAAAAGGTTTGTGATAATAAACTGAGTGATGTTGAGTTTAAAAATTCAAATAAGTTGGAGAAACTTAAGAGATTAAATCGATCCTACTTGGATGTTTTTTGGTTGGCTGGGATTGGCTCCAGCCCCCCCACAACCCCGTTTGGGACTAAGCAGTATAGATAATGGATGGATGGATGGGTGTTTTTTGCATGCACTGCAAATCTTGTAATCAGTCATAACAAAGACAGGACTGGCTCCTTGACAAGAGTATAGAAAACAACATGAACACTGAATCAGAATCAGCTTTATTGGCCAAGTGTGTTGGACACATGAGGAATTTGTCTCTGGTACAGCGACTCTCAATGTCTTTATGTAAGGCAGCAATGGTCAAGTAAACAATATAAGGCTGAGAGAACAGAAAGGAAAGAAAATAATGTGCAAATAAGCAAAAAAAATGTGCATTAGGAAAGAAAAAAGTACTTATAGAGACCTGCATATACACACAGTCTAGATGCATTTTATGGATCTATACATACAAGATGGTTTTACAGGTATTGCAGTGAGGGTTATTGACCAGTCATAACATTGTGGGTTAAGTGTTAATCAGATTGACGACTCGGAGGACGAAACTGTCCTTGTGAGTGGTTGTCTTAGTGCACAAGTGACCTGTAACGCCGTCCAGAGGGGAGGAGTTCAAACAGATTGTGTCCCGAGTGTGAGGGGTCTGCAGTGATCCTCTCTGCCCTCCTTTTGACCCGTGAGGTGTACAGGTCCTCCATGGAGGGCAGGCTCACACCAATGATCTTTTCTGCAGTCCTGACTGTCCGCTGAAGTCTGTACTTGTCCTGTTTGGTTGCTGAGCCAAACCAGACAGTGATGGAGGTGCGGAGAACAGACTCAATGATTCCTCTGTAGAACTGTATCAGCAGCTCCTGGGGCAGGTCGAACTTCCTGAGCTGGTGCAGAAAGTGCATCCTCTGCTGTGCCTTCTTGATGATGGTCCTGATTTTGGACATCTGCGTCAGGTCCTGGGAGATGGTGGAGCCCATGATTTTGTAGGACTTCACTGCTGATACAGTGCTGGCAAGTATGGTGAGTGGGGGTGAGGTGGGGGGTTCTTCCTGAAGTCCAGTCACCTCCGCTGTTTTGAGCATGTTCATCTTCAGGTTGTTGCGGCTACACCACAGGACCA
>NW_018128062.1:276842-277915 GCF_001952655.1 Monopterus albus | reverse complement strand
AGGCTGACTCATCACTGGCTCGGGTGAGACCAAAGACCCTTGTATCATCAGCAAACTTTAGGAGCTTGACAGAGGGGTCCACTGAGATGCAATCATTGGTGTAAAGTGAAAGCAGCAGAGGGGAGAGCACACATCCCTAGGGAGCGCCTGTGCTGACTGTGCGGGTGCTGGATGTAGTTTTCCCCAGCCTCACCTGCTGCTTCCTGTCTGTCAGAAAGCTAGTAAACTATTGAAAGGTGGGGGCAGGCACAATGAGCTGGGTCAGTTTGGAGTGTAAGATGACCGGGTTGATGATGTTGAATGCTGAGCTGAAGTCCACAAAGAGGGCCCGTGCATAGGTCCCTGGGAAGTCAAGGTGCTGCAGGATGTAATGCAGTGCCATGTTAATTGCATTGTCCACTGACCTGTTTGCCCGGTAGACAAACTACAGGGGATCCAACAGGGGGTCTATGATGTCCTTCAGGTGGGCCAACACCAGTCTTTCAAAGGATTTCATAACTATAAATGTCAGGGCGACAGGTCTGTAGTCATTCAGTCCACTGATGGAGGTTTTTTGGAGACTGGGATGATGGTGGAGCATTTGAAGCAGGAGGGGACTTCACACAGCTCCAGCGATCTGTTGAAGATGAGTGTGAAGATGGGGGCCAGCTGATTGACACACTTTCAGGCAGAAAGGGGTCACACAGTCTGGGCCTGGTACCTTTGTGATCTTTTGTTTTTTAAAAAGGCCACGCACATCTTTTTCACAGATCATTAGACGTGAGGGGCTGGAGGGAAGGGTGGTAATTGTTTGGAAAGTGGCTGCTGGGCCTGAGTTGGGGAGCATGAGGGGGAGTGGGTTTTCAGCTTTTCAGAGTAGCTCCTCTTTGCTCCTCTGATCTCCCTTGTCAAAGTGTTCCTGGCCTGCCTGTACAGAATTCTGTCCCCACTTCTGTAGGCCTCCTCTTTGGCATGACATGGCACCCTCCGAGGCAGAAGTGTTTGCATGTTCCACTGTGCTTCCCAAATATTACCAACATGTGAAGATTCCCACCCAGGGCAAGAACACGCTGGATCATGTTTACAGTAACATA
>NW_018128062.1:264234-275852 GCF_001952655.1 Monopterus albus | reverse complement strand
TGAGGAGGTGTGGCATGTCACTTAGGTAGGATCCTTTCCAACTTCTGCAGCTGCATTGTTGAGAGCATCCTGAAACAGTTGCATCACCATCTGGTATGGTATCACTACTGTTATGGACCACAAGCGCCTGCAGAGAGTGGTAAAGACTGTTGAGAAGATCACCAGGACTCCACTGCCCTCTCTGCAGAGCATTTACCACCACAGGGTGCGTAGGAAAGCTGCCTCCATCCTCAAGGACCCCAGCCACCCCCAGCATGGACTGTTCATACCCCTACCCTCCAGTCGGAGGCTCAGGAGTGTGAAATGCAGGACCTCTAGACTGAAAAACCCTTTCTTTCTGACTGTCATCAGACTCCTAAACAGCTGACTCAGGATCTACCCTCATGTAATTCCATCTGTACTGTTTATATACTCAGTTTGCACATGCATAATTGCACACTCAGTGCTAAATATTTGCACTTCACAGCTCCCACTAAGCATATATTCTCTCTACATTATATTGTGTTCTTTTTGTGTTTTTATTGTGCTTCTTTCACTTGCTGCTTTAAAGTGCCTTAGATTTGTGTTACTGCCTATTTAGATTTGTGTTATTGCTCATCTACTTTGTATTTCATTTGTATTTTGTGGCATTCATGTGGACGGCAAAGTAAGAATTTCATTGTACAGGAAAACACGTTTCCTAACTGTGCATATGACAAATAAACACTTTGACCTTTGACCTTGATGAAGCAGCTTGAGTCTTACTGTGAACCAGGGCTTGTTGTTGTTGTATGTGCAGAAGGACTTGGTGGGCACACACATATCCTCACAAAAGCCGATGTATGATGTCACAGTGTCAATGAGTTCATCCAAGTCTGTAGGCGCAGCCTCAGATACATTCTAATCTGTGCAGTCAAAGCAACCGGGCACCAACTCAACCGATGGCTCTAACCATCGGGGGCAACTTGGGGGTTCAGTGTCTTACCCAAAAATACTTCAACATGTGGACTGCAGGCACTGTGATTCGAACCTCCAACCGGGAGATGACCACTCTTCCCACTGAACCACAGTCAGCCCCAGTGTTTTATTGCTGTGTAGCAGTGGTCCAATGTGTTTTTGTCCCTGGTGGGACAGGTGACATGCCATCTGTATTTGGGCAGTTCTTGGGTGACATTTGCTCTGTTAAAGTCCCCTAGAACAATGAGTTTGGATTCAGGATGTTCCAGTTCCATGCTAGTTATCTGTTCGGCCAGGAGCTGCAGTGTGCTAGTGTGGGCCTGCAGTCTTATGTACATTCTGATCAGAATGAAAAAAGAAATTCTTGGGGAGAATAAAAAGGTCTGCAGTTGATGCAAAGAGTCTCTAAGTCTGTGTTACATGACCTCTGTAGAACTGTAACATCTCTGCACCAACCTTCATTTCTGTAGAGACAGATTTCCCCTCCTCATTTTCCTGGACAGCTCCATTATGTGATCAGCTCTGTACACCCGGAAGCCCGTTACTTGGATTGCGCTGAGCCAAGTCTCCGCGAAACATAAAGCAGCAGACCATGGGAAGTCAGAGTTAGTCCTGTTGACGAGAAGGAGTTCCTCCATTTTGTTGGCTAGAGCGCAAAGAGATTCGCTAGGTGGATAAACGGGAGTGGTGTCCGGGTCCCTCTCTGGTGTAGCTTAACCAGGGCCCCCGCTATCTTCCCTTGCCAGCGTTTTCTCCGGGTCCTGTAAAGTGCAACTGCACCTCTGACCAGAATGTCCGCACAGCATTTTGCACTAGTGTGGGCCTGCAGTCTTATGTACATTCTGATCAGAATGAAAAAAGAAATTCTTGGGGAGAATAAAAAGGTCTGCAGTTGATGCAAAGAGTCTCTAAGTCTGTGTTACATGACCTCTGTAGAACTGTAACATCTCTGCACCAACCTTCATTTCTGTAGAGACAGATTTCCCCTCCTCATTTTCCTGGACAGCTCCATTATGTGATCAGCTCTGTACACCCGGAAGCCCGTTACTTGGATTGCGCTGAGCCAAGTCTCCGCGAAACATAAAGCAGCAGACCATGGGAAGTCAGAGTTAGTCCTGTTGACGAGAAGGAGTTCCTCCATTTTGTTGGCTAGAGCGCAAAGAGATTCGCTAGGTGGATAAACGGGAGTGGTGTCCGGGTCCCTCTCTGGTGTAGCTTAACCAGGGCCCCCGCTATCTTCCCTTGCCAGCGTTTTCTCCGGGTCCTGTAAAGTGCAACTGCACCTCTGACCAGAATGTCCGCACAGCATTTTGCATTCACAAAAATCGGAGAAAAGTAGTTTGGTGTGAGTTGTCCAATGTTTAACTATTCTTCTCTGGTGAAATTAATCTGGGATGGGTTGCAAAATACTGAGAAAACAGAGAAAAACAACAAACACAGGAGAGCACGCTTAGCCAAGGTAGCCATAGTCATTGATGCTATCTTGCTTTTTGATATAGACCAGTGGTTCTCAACCCTTCTGGCTTGTGACTGATTAAACCAAAGCAATATCTACTTCTACCACTTGTCAGAAGTTGCCTGTTAGTGAGCTGCAAACAGTTCAGCCAAGAAAATTTTGAATAATAACCACTGGTATCAGTGAAATATGATGTTTTCTAGCCCAGTCTCCTGTAGAAGACCTAGATTGTTCCACAACATAAAACCCAGTAATGTCACAATAACAGCTGAAAAACGGCAATGCTTCTTGTACTGGAGCCCAGTGTCTTTCGTATTCTTCTTCTTGGTGTTTCAAGGTGGTTGGCACACAGTGAAATGGTGCATTACCACCACCACCACAATCAGAGTCTGGATTGGGAAGCTAACATTTAGCATTCATTGAAGACAAACATTTTTGAACTATAGAATGCTAAAACACCAGACTTTGATGCAGACAGCCAGAGACTGTGTCCTGTGTCCAACATTGCATAACATCTGAGATTGTTTTAAATGAACCCAGGGGCTGTCCCTAACCCCATCCATGTACTGTAGTTGCTGTGCCTATACCTAAACATGTATAAGGAACGTCAGCCATTATCTTTCATATACCTAAACATGTATAAGGAACGTCAGATAATGGCTTTCACTACCAGAAAACCATTGCAATGTCATAATTTTTGAGGCATTAATGTGAGACTAGAATGTTTTGCTTTGTGGATGAACACAGCTACTGTATTATACATTTTGCTGTGAGACTGAGTTGTGTTTCCTTATCAATCCAGTTTGTTTAGATTGTTCAGCTGTGTTCAGTGGATCAGTAAGAATATTGAAACATACAAGAAAAAAATCATATTCCTTGAATTTGAAACTGGGCTCCACCATTATAACACAATATAGGAAGGAACTGATGCAATCATTACTGATATGGATAGGTTCTGTATTCCAAATACAATGCACTTATCTACTTGTATCCATTTTTCTGACTATGTATTGATGGGCAGGGAATGTGGTGCTGGAAAATAGGATGTCATATGCTTTCTCTCTCTGTATGTCTGGCTCTGTGGGAGCAGATCTGGCTTTATGTGAGGGACTTTGTGCAAAAGCCTGCACTGATGATGGGCCTTGCACAGAGTGATGCAGAAATAAAAAGGCGAGACCAACGTAGGACTGTCTGCCAATTGATTTTCAGAGACGATCCTTGTATCATCCTTGGCTCTGATATCTTATCTGTCTGTATGTTGGCCCCCCAGATACCCATCTGAGATGAAAACCCAGACACAGTGCCATGTAATAGCGCTTTGAACCGGGGGCACAGGGGCTTTTCAATCACACCCCACATGGAATGATTGCCCTAGCACAAAGCAAAGAAGTGTCAGCATTATTTATCTTCTCACCAATGTTTTATGCCTTTGGAACTGAAAAATAAATAGATGCATTTTTGTAGTATTTCTTTAATATGAAAGCGCATCAGCACAATGTGTCAAAAATGGGTGAAGCAGTGAGTTGAAAAAACTCTCAGAAGTTCACCTTCATGACTTTCTTTTTAGTTTCATGGGAGACATTAAGTCAGTGCTAAGTATTATTATCGCATTTCAGCATGGCTCTGAAAACAGATCATTCACTGCAGTGCTACAGTATTTGTGACAACTGAGAATAGAGCAATCTTCCCTAAATGTCACTTAAGAGCTGGTTCTGTATGAGAAAATCTTATTTCTGCCTGCTCAAAATGCACCCCAGACACAATGTAACTGCTCACACTATTTAAATCAAAGTTTAACTGAGCGCCAACAAATGAAATTAACTTGCATTTAGCATGTTTTTATAGCTAACAAAACTGCTTCTGAGTTATTCAGCAGAGGCCACTATAGAAAAGGGAATGCTGCAACAACAAAGTATTGAATTATGGAAAGAGCTAATCATTAAAACCCTTCCTTGCAGTGACTCTGTGCATGTGTCCCTTTTCTGGTCTAGATTGCAGTGTAGTCAAGGTGTGACAGTTCAGCCTTGCCGTCCCACTCCCCACTGCAACTTTGAAGTCAGGTCAGGAATCCTTGATCCTGTGTTTGGCTGGATAACAGCAAAAAATCACTTTGCCTCCTAGTGTCTTAACTCCCAGAGACATTTGGAATCAAAGAGCACAGTGCCCCCTGCCACCAGTCTAATGCAGGACTATGTCGACTGATTTTGGGGTAAGTCTTTGAAATGTTAATAAAGTGGAGGGAAGCATCAACTTTCTCTCCAAGAAAGCAAAGGAAGGAGGAGGGCAGGGAGGAAGCGAGGGGTTTTGGATGCAACGCTCTAGGTCACAGAGATGTAATGATGGGCTGGGATGAGCTGGGGTTTGCCGGAGGATTGCCGTCTGTCTCCATAGCTAGCACATCTCTTCAAGGCTAATGTTTCAATCCCCACAGAGCAGATTTGCTCCCACTGCCAATATCAAAATAGAAAGCCCGTATGTGTACTGAAACAATAAGTGCTTGTATGTGTGTAGCTAAATCCACTGGCCTAGAGAAAAAGCAAACAATGCACTATTTTCATCACTGTGTGGATACTATTATATCAACTAAGACCTCCATTTACATTATCAAAAAATAATTGTGGTATTAACATTTGATAAAAAACCCTGTGAGCTGAATCAGATTTGTCTATTGGCTTTGCTTGATTTCTTCTTTATGTTTGTTTTCACAACACAAATGCTTCAGTGTACAGTTTTAAACAAACTGAAATAATAGCAGAAAAATTATAGGAATTCGTGATGATATTGTAATTAAAGGTTAATCAGTTAACCCACTCTAAATAATAATAATAATAATAATAAATCCCAGTGATCCCTATTTATCTGTAGCCATTTGTTCAAATGTGTGCAGCTGTTGAGATGTGCACGACTGACAGTTATTTTGCCACCTCAAAACATTCTCAATGAATACAACATCGGGTTAGGTGCTCAGGCTATTTCTGGCCATTAGGTGTTCTGGCCGTCACTATGATTTCCAATAATGACAGCATTTTGGCATGTAGATGGCAAAATTACCAGCAAAGCTACTGCTGCCTTCCAACTTATAAGATCTGAAGACTCACCTTCTAAGTGCAACACAAATGAGGCATCAGAAACCTCATTTGACTGCTTACCTTTCATGCAATACACTATATGGATCATGTCTAAATTAATTCAAACTTGATTTTTTTGAAAATTTAACAGCTCTAGTTGGCATCAATGATATTAATGATGGCTAAAGCTATAACAGTAAGACCCACATTGTAACAATTTTTTAAAAATACTTTACTTTGTATAACCTAAAGACCTTGCTGCTTGTTGTTGGCAGCAATTTTTAAACTAAGGTATAACATATCTAAAATGATCTGTGAAGTATACTGACTATCCAGGACAAGGGACCACTTGCAACTCCACTCCTCCCGGCTCACCTTCTGCCTGCCCACTCATTCACCTATACCCACTTGTTAAGTGTGACATAACATTCCACTTCAGGGTCCAAACTCCCCCAGACCCAAATGGTGGAGTCTGTCACCCTCTACACAAAAACATCTTTTTTAGCGAGGCATCGAGAGTAAAAAAAAAAAAAAAGGATGGGGGGTCTAAATTCTTTTGACTCAAATACACTAGTCAGTGTAGTTCTTCTACTTTGTGGCATAATAACCTGCTCTGTTACATGTTGTAGCAAATTTATTCCAATTATACCTGATGAATGTCTAACTTGTTTTTAATAGTAGCCAGCTTTTACTGTTACTTTCATCAGTGTAAAATGTGTCAATGTTTAATGTTTACATTAACTCCATGCTAACTAGCTAGTTGCATTACGAGGCAGCAAAACAATGCATCTTTATAAGTTTTATTTTTATTAAACTATGAAAAATTCCATTCACCTCTGTTGCTAGGTTAGTGACAGAAGTATCAGAGCCAGTTATCCAAAGGCTATCATAAGTGACCCTTTAAGCTATAGTGAACATGTTCAGCTGGACTGAACTGAGACCTAACATCAACTGTTTTCCTATAGATGAGCAGGCTCCCTTTTTATTAGTCTGTGTGAAAAGTCTCAGAGGTAGCAAAACCTCTGACCACCACATGGTCTCAGCAGGCTGAAGAGACAAGATGAAAAGGCTGTCAGTCTGCACAGCAACAGCAGTCTTCTTCACCTTTTGCCCTGTGCTCTCCTTAAAAATCTGGAAGCCATCACTGCTCCTTCATATCTTCCTCTGACTAGCTATGAAGTGAGCTCACATTATAAATATCTCCATTCCGTTTGATTGCCCTCCAAATAAGTCACACTGTTCAAACAAGCACTGAGCACTGCTTCACTGCCGCCCATTGTTTGACTTTGAGCTATTGACGCTGCAGCCGACGATTTATTATAGGCACCTTTCCCAAGTGACCGATAAGCATTGTGATGGATACATGATTTTACTGTGCCAAAATGGCTTTATCTCTCCTCTCCAAGCTACAATCTCAGCCAGAGCTGATGAGCTGTGCTTATTCTCCCTCCTCTGACTTAGTTTCTTTCCCTCTCCCTTTTTCCTAATCTCTCAGATGGCAACCAGAGAGCCTGACCCTCCAAAGAACCCATTTCACCAGGAACAACTGTATTCTATTACTTAGTGATTTAGTTATCTATGCACTTTGTGGTTTCTTCCACCCTTCCAAGTTTATTTGCTTGTGTTTATGTGTGTCTCTGTCAGCGACCGCATGTACAGCATGTGCAGATGCCGACGACTTTACAAGCATTTGCATTTGTGCCCGTGCCTGTGCAACATTCCCAGGATCTGAGCTGAGCAGAAAACCATGATTGTGTTTTCTCCTTGATGCTGTTTCACATTATTATCCCACATTCTAGAAGCAATATCATGTTATTTAGAAACCCAACTATCAATCATCTCAATTATTGCCAGCAAACTTCAAAGCATTTTTGACTTGCTGCTCATTTTCTTTCTATTAGTAACACTCAAGTGGATAGAAATACAAAGGAGCAGAAATTACAGAATGATGTGTTTGTTGTCTGTGTGTGTGTGTGTGTGTGTGTGGCAGTAAGTGCGATTATGGAGAAGAAAGATTGACAAGAAATGTCAATGTCTTCACTTCAGCTAAAATGTAGAATGTAATGTCTTCTCTACTCTGCTTGATGTTTAATTAGCCTAATTTTGTTTTGTGATACTGTACAAAGAGACAGAACGCATTTAAGCCACGCCCACAATGGGCACTCCATTGACTTTGTATTGAGTGAAGGCACCTCTTTCAGCCTTTTTATGTCATACTGAAAAATGCCTAACTTTGCCAATAAGGCAAAGAACCCAGAGGCACAGTTTTAAAATTTGCCAAATAAATAACCCAAACTTTTAAAAAGACCAAATGAGGAGTAGCTTGCTAACATACAGTTAACATTCTAACAGCTAACTGCACTTTCTGGGTCTATTCTGCAAATAATCAATCATAATGCTAATTTTCCTCCAAAATGCTTCAACCCCAAATCAGAAAAAGTTGGGATGTTATGCAAATTAAAAATTTTAACTGAAAATAGTGATTTGTAAATCATCTGTGCCTTGTATTACACTGAAAACAATATAGCAGCACATTATTTGATGTGATTTTTCATCAGTTTTTTTTTCTGTTTGTTCAGAATAAACACTCATTTCAACTCTGATGCCTGCAACACATTCCAAAAATAAAAAAAATAAAAAAGGTTGGGACAGCTGCATTTCAGGACCAGTAATGAGGTAAAACAATAAAATGATGACTCCATTTCAAAACAGGTGATGTCAATAGGGGACTACGGCCAGTGACTACAATCATGATTTAGTACAAAAGTGGCATTCAGGAAAGGCCAAGCCCTATAGGAGCCACTTCACATTCAGCTGTAAACTGCCCCAGTGTGTGCTGGAGGTCATGGACTGGTGAAGCCAACAAAACCACCGTCAGCAGGTCAGCTGATGTTACATGTTTACCATGTTCACCATCTTAGTTGAGGTCTATCCACCAGCTGTTGAGATATTGCCATTAAGAAAAAACGGTGGACGGATTGACCAACCATCAAACCAACAAGCTGTCAACAGAAGCACACTGCTAGCAAGGCTAATGACCTAAAGTAACTGTTGCCAAAAGTAAATGCTGATTTCCTGCCCTGTTAATCATCTTATGAACACACACATTTATCTTGTGAGCTCTTTTGAAGTCCCGATCCTTAGGTTGAAAACAAACATATTAAAAATACTTTACTAATTCTGATGTAAGCTTATTGCACTCCAAGTATTGACAGACACAATATTAAACAATCAGACTGGGAGCGATAAAATTTGAGCAGCACATTAATACTTCTGACTGAGCTTTCTGACTTTTCAGGATGACATACAGTATTAATAACAGTCACTTCCAACAGAGGCTGTGTTTTGGGGCTCCTTCACTATGAAAGGCCTGTACCCTGCAGTAATCTATCCATTCCTGTGTGTAACGTTTGTGTGTGTCTGTGTGCATATATACATGTGTGCATCTTGAGCCTTTTGTTTATTTGTATTCGGCAGAAATGCCTCCCAGCGCAGAGGCACAAACAATTCAGATCGGCAGCATCACTCACCCTGTCTTCTATCCTCTCCTTCCTCTCAGCAGTATTAAGTATCACTCACTGCTACTCCAATGCTGTCAAACTCAATTTCAAAGTTTTTCATCTGCCAAATCCAGCTGCATTTTCCAGCTCAGATTCGTGATCACGCTGCGGTTGGGTAACGGCCAGGAAGAAGTCGGGGTGATTGGTGAATCTCAAAGAGCCAGTGTAGCATTTCAGAGGCTGCTATCATTCATGAAAACACCAGCCCTGACCTAATTTTGGCTGCTGCTGCTATGCAGACAGAAGTCAATAAAATTCTTGATCAAAGGAATGCATTTCAAATACACAGAGTGATGTTAGTTACTGATGAGATTATAAAATTTAAATTGTGGATTTTAATTTGTTTTTATACATTCTAATTTCCTGCAATCATGCATGAGTCACAAAGGGACAACTAGCTTAACAAAGTGTATCTCTAACACACTGGGAGGTAAGATTATGTCAGTGCAATGACTGGTCTTCCAACTGTACTAGTACTGGAAAACATGCTGCTAATCAAAGCAAGCTGAGCAAAGAATATGTGTGTAATTTATGACATGTTCAAGCTGACTGGTGTGCTCTGCATCTCCACCCTGAAATAAAATTCATTTAAGCAGAAAAACACAGCTAGAGGCACAGATTTCCAACCATGGGAAACTGTGTTATTGCAATGATAAGAATGCTTAAGGCAAAAGGGTCCATATAGTCCAACCTCGACCCAATTTTTTCCCATTCTGTGTTTATTTACACTGGAGATGAATACACTGAGAAGGCCTCTGACCCTGGGCTAAGCTCTTCTTACTTGGGGTTGTGAAGGAAATATGCTTTCAAAATACATAAGGCAAAAGCAGGACTTAGTCAATCTATCTGCCTTTATTAGATCTGTTTTATTGTGGTGTCCCTTCTTCCATTACAGAGCTGTTCTTCCATATTCACTGCATATTCTCTGGCTTGTGTGTTCACAGTTTTAATAGTGTAAGACTTTGCCAGGGATAATTACAATAATGTGCACTTAAATAGATGCATTTGCCTCAGTGAAACTGATGAAATCAATATTTTTAAAATGCTGTTCTTACAACTGTAGAAACATCTCAACAGATAATAAAGCAGAACAATTACACTGCATTAAATGGGACACTTTTTTATTCTTATTTCTTTCTTAAATTTTTTGTGAGACTTGTTTGCTTGAATGTTCCAAATCAAATTTACCAAACTGTCTTAACTGGACAAACTCAACCTGATTAATACCACATGTTCATAAGGACACCAACATTTGGGAGAGTTCATCATTAATATAATCATCACCGTACTAAACTGCCTATTTTGTTTAGTTTGTGAGCACATTTCATTCACAAAAATGTTATGCAAGAGAAATGTAGACGTTTGCATTTTTTTGTACGATTTTTCTTTTAATTATACTCAAATCCTGCTTTCCTTCTTTATTAAAATAAAGTAGACAGCCATGATCTAAGGAAGTGCAAAAAATTGGCATAAATAGTCGCTGGCAGTGAATGACTGAACAGTTTGTACAATTGCAAAACAAAAGATAATGCAGCAGGCAGTAGCAGTCCTTTTATGTAACAGAATTAAAAAGTATATAATTGCAGCAGCTGGACCTTCTAAACATATCAAGTGACACTCATAGTGTTTATAAGTAGTCTACTCCCTAGGCAGGTTTGTCTCCCTCTGTTTGGTGACTGTACAGATCGGTGATCGGGTTCTCAGTGTCACTGGACCACCTGAAGTGTGCCTGACTGTTTCTGTGAGATGTATCCAGGATTGTC
This sequence comes from Monopterus albus, assembly GCF_001952655.1. NCBI lineage: Eukaryota > Metazoa > Chordata > Actinopteri > Synbranchiformes > Synbranchidae > Monopterus > Monopterus albus. Next base: position 265,069 of record NW_018128062.1, on the reverse strand, counting down.
TCAGTCCTACAATAAATGGGGCTAGTATTGTCTTTGTCCAGCAGTAATTGCAAATTTTTATGTGTTTTTCCTTTCTGTCTATGTCGTTTCTTGAAATGGCAAAACTGAAATCCTGTCACGCAAAAGTCGATGATGGGGCATTCGCTATGTCAGTTTCTAATTCTAAAATGTAGATCCCGGTAGATAACATCACAGTCACATGATAGTGTTGATACACTTTTCTATTGCAAAACCATGAAGTTAAAAATAACTTTACATCCCTAGAAGTAACTGTTGCAAAATGTAGCAATAAATCTCCAACTCTGAAAGACATGTGAGTAAAGTGTCAAAGTGTTATGGTTACAATGTGGTGAGAAGAATATTAATTTTGAGTGTTTGTCTGGTTATATATTTTACATTAGTTAATTTCAGTATCACTGAAAATTAACTAACACTGAGGCATTATGATTTCAGGTTAAATATGTGTTTTTCCATGGTGCAGGAAGACTGTATACAACAGGTTTGGAACACGTGAATTTTGTTTGTACCTAAGAAAAGCTTATTATGAAAAAGTACTGATATACAAACATATGCAACAAAATGAACAGTAAGTTCATTCCTGCAGAACACACATTAATGGGCTATTATTACTGATGCATAAACAAATAAGGAGCATTTTGATCTTGTAATTAGGGTTAATTTGTATCAATGCATTATATTTTATGAAGTAATTTTTTTAATGTAAAATGTTATTATGCTAAGTAACTACTGCTGGCAAAAAGGACAATATTTGCCTCTGAAATAGCAGAAAAGAAATATGAAGTAACATAAAATGCAAATATACAGTATATATATA
>NW_018128062.1:260731-264207 GCF_001952655.1 Monopterus albus | reverse complement strand
TACAATCGTTCTTAGTTCACCTCCATTTTGCCCAGATGTTGGGTAAAGGTAAACCATTAGGATTAAAGATGAAAATAAGTGACTGATTCTTATAGTGATAAAGTGATACTCACAGTGATAAAGATTGTAAGACCCAGCATCTGAGCAGAGAGTGGTTAAGGTTCAGAAAACTATTTTCTGAACCTTAAGAGCTTTATATACAGTAAGTGCTTTATGTAACTACAGCAGTCACAATGCAGGATCACTGATTATATGGAACAAAAAGACTGATATCTTGTTTAATGGAAGTTTGACAGAAGCAGTTAGTTGCTTTCAAGTGGATTAACCTCCAAAAAGTGAGGCTCTCTGTGTGTATGTCTGTCTGACTTTATTTTAAGTGCATACCCATTTAGCAAATATACAGTATTTGTGTGTCTTTTGTGTGTTAATGCGCGGGTGTGATTGCTGCTCGGACTGTGTGAGATAAACACCACATGCTCCGCGGAGTGGGATGATGGCCAGTGGACACAGCTGAGGAGGCAGCTGTGAGGAGGAGGAGAAGGAGGTGGGAGGGGAGGAAGGAGAAAGAGAGGGAGGGATGGGAGGAGAGCAGCACACTGTGGAGGGCAAAGTGCCCTGACTGTCACAGGAATCGCAGAGTAGAACCTCTCCAGGCTTGACAGATGGACAGACAGGGCTATGCCCCACTGGCAGACTCTGGCTCTTAATGCCAGCGTGAGTGCACAGACATGTCAGCGTGCACTCACAAACGCACACACAACCACCTACAAAAAATGGCTGCATACTGTACTAATGCACAAAAATAGCAAGAATGCAACATAGGCGGCACAGATGCGAGCTCAAAGACAAACCTTTACTATTTCAAGACATTAACACAAAGACACTGTATCCTTTGCTGAGCTGTGCCAGAGAACAAGGGATCGCTATCTGAAACCATTTGTTAGGGGGAATCGAGGTGAATCAAATCCAAAGATTTTATTTCTTCGATTCAGAACAGCGACCAAAACCGTAGGGATTTGCTGGGCACTGACTTGTATGTAGATCAGCTAGTCTTCGATTTCCAACCACATGGGACACAAAGGACAGTACTGGCCAAGACGTGAGATGTGCAGCAAAGCTTGAGGAGGCAGGAAAGAGATGGGGGATAATTCAATCAGAGTTGACCATCTGCCAGACAACTTGTTACGCCGAAGGCGTTGTTCCCTTGTGAAATGCATACTGGGCGAATGTGGCACACGCGGCAAGACACTGATTAAGTTTAACCTCAGTTGAACGGTGACATGCAGATTTAGGAGCTCATAAAATCCAATAAAACCCAGATTTAATTTTAACTCCTTTTGGCTGGATTTTCAATTTTGGATTCGTCATTTACAGACAAACTGTGACACGTCCTCATCCACCCATAAATCAGTTCAGATATAATTTAGATGACTTAAATCTTGTTCCTGAACTCTCAGGGGTGATTGTTATGGATCTCAGACAATACATACAGTAGTATATATAGTTAAATACAGTCAATAATCTTATCAGAAATCTATCCTTACAGCAACTTAAGACATATACATTAATAAGACAAAACAACTGTGGCAGCTAGAGCAGCTCATTAGACAACATTTAATTATATGTTATATATTTAGCATATGGGTAGGATGTTAGCCCGCTAACACTAGGATTTCACTATAACTTTAAGCATGTTAGCATGTCCTCACTAGCTAATGTATTTACCATCTTAGTGTATGATTACATTTTTTTGAACTTCGCAGCACGTTAATGTGCTAAAGTTTGCATGTTAATGTATATGCAGGTATTTTAACTTAAATGTGTTATATAAACATTTCAAATGTTGACATGTTAAAATATGTACACTTACAGTATATAGTTAGTTCAAGTTTATTCTCATTAGTTTCTATTCTTAGAGACTAATGCGCTAATGTTTGTATGTTAGCTTTAGTTTCAAAGTACAGCTGAAGTTTACATGAGTTTGGTCAGTGGTTTTAACAGCTTCATATAATGAAGAAAAGCATTTGACAAGCGAAATGTCATTAGAGGAAAAGTCAAGGGCTCACCAGGGTCAGGATTCATTCCATTATCTGAACAAAATCCCATGCCAAAATGTTCTGTAGTTGTCAAAATATTTCACTCTGGACTAAAGTGTTGGACCGAACAATCCGATAATCAACCAACCAACAGTAGTGCCTCTAGAGCCTTGCTGATCTGGCCAGAACAGTAATTACAGTGTTTGGTCTCCAGGGCACCCTGTAAAGCCACAGTCCAAACCAGTTATGCTTCTGTCACCACTCACAAATCCTGAAATATTAGTTTTACCTAAGGCCTCTTGTATATGAACAGCAGCCCTGTGGATATGTATTATTCAGTCACAACAGGAGGAAGTGTACTGATTTTTAAAGGAGATGTGTCTGCAGCAATCACAGTTCATTGGACTTCTTGATGAAACTATCAAGAAGTTCATTGGACTTCTTGATGAAACTATCAAGACAGTGCAAGGATGTACTGGTATTTCCGTTTCTGCCATCAATACCAACTAAGCTGTAAATTTCAGCTAATACAGAGAGCTAACCCAATCCATTTTTTTAAATGAAACTTTGGCTTGGCGATCAATGGACACAGCTGCTTGAAATATCTTTTTTCTACTCAGTATTTGTCTGCAGCCATAAAAAAGAAACAAAATCCTAATTCAGAAAGGAAGGAATATCAACAATGTGTGTCACCACCTCGATGTCTTTTTAAAATATAACTGATGCAGAAAAAGGGCACTCAGATGTGTAAAGCGCAGTAAATTTGGCGTTCAAAGCAAAGCTGTACTGCTCACTACCACGGAGAATTCTCTTTCTCTCCTGCAGTGTTTTACAAAACAATAAAATAAGGCGAGCAGAGAGAGAGAGAGAGAAAAAAAGAAGAAGGGAAAGGCTATGAGGCTGAAAGAGTTGAAGATGAAAAATGAGGTGGAGTAGGAGGAGAAGTAGAAAGAGGAGGAGTGTAGTGATAAATTGATTCCACCACCTGTGGGCCTGCATCCTGTTACGCTTTCTTGTAGCTCAAGTCCTTTACTCTCTAAGGGTAGGTATTGTCATCCCAACGTATTTTACAGCTCTTCCGTGGCCATCCCTCGCTCATTCTTTTATCTTCCACACTGTCACAACCATTCAGCTACTGTGGGCTTCAGTAAGGAGCCTCAGCTTACTGTTTCTTACTGACTCTACCCACATCTTTTTCCTCTCTGTGCTTCCATCTCTTGCTTTATCCTAGCCTATCATCTCAGCATGAATCACCTTTACATCTGCTAATGACTTTCCTTCACCATCTCGCATCTCCTCCTCTCTTCAACCTCTTCTCTCTGTCCCTCTCTGTCTTTGTTCTTCTTCCTTGCCATATGTTCTCTTTCACTCTGTTTCTGACTTGAGTGCCATTCGATGAGACCTAGATTGAGAGCAGTGGAGTATTGGTGCCGTGCAGCA
>NW_018128062.1:245442-260689 GCF_001952655.1 Monopterus albus | reverse complement strand
TCATCTGACACCTAATCTGCTGCACCTTCTGCCCTGTTATGAGAGGTGGAGGATGGAGCTGTTCCCCATACTAGGGGAATCAGACCCTATCTTTCCTCCTATGGTTCATGGTGGTGGAGGACAAAGTGCCATGGAATTCATACATCAAGACAAAGGCTGTTTAGAGCCTGTCTATGAGACTAAGAAAGACAAGGAAGACATGGAGATATGATTTTTAAACAGCACCTGCATTTACCAAGGACTGAAATCAACCAAGTGCACAATTATGTCTGTCTCTTTGGACAGCCTGCTATCTATTGCTAAACTGTCACATTTATGCACCATATCTCTATATACATGGTTGATTTGGCAGGCAGATCATAGGTTTGCATTTGAGAAGCAGGGCAGTGTGTAAGAACACAGCCTTTTTATGATTCAACAAAGGCTATGGGCCTGCACTGATGCAATTGCAAATTGAAAAATGAATGAAACCTGACAAGTCTCCCACAGAAATCAATCTGATATGTTTCCAATATATGAAAATGTTGGAGAGATGATTACCTGAAAATGGTTGCATCACATTTTTGATTATTCATTTTTTGAAGTAATTAATTGGTTTGTCCTTTATGGTTAAAAGCCTGTCTCATTTTATAGGGAAAATCATGCAAAAAGAGATAGAAATTCCAATTCCATACAGGTTTATTAATATAACTGTCAAGAGTCCTGAAAATCTATGGGGTCTGACATGAGCACAAAATTTTCAGCCAAATCTGAAACAGCTTGGGTTATTTCGCTTGAAAGATTTCTGCATTTTTATTTTGTCTGTGTTAAATTGATCACGGCGTGTTTGAATTGAGCGGGGCTCAGCTGGAAAAATGTGATGTCACAGATTTCTGTGCATGTTGCCTGGTGCTGCCAATCAAATCTGTTCAAACCACAGAGCCTGTTCTTGTCTTCTGAATTTTATGTGTTCTGTTTCCTGACTGTGCTGAGTAATACATCTCATTTATGTACAATGTAATGTTACTTTCTCGGCTCTTATCAGCCTTGCTATTGCTAACATGCTAATGTACTTGAGAAGATTGACCTCAGAATCTTGTAGGTGCTTTCGGACCAAACAGTTCTAGGGACTTAGCTCTAGGGATGACCCCGCCAGGGAGCTCCCCCAAGAACTATGTACCTTCACAGGCTTTTTGCACTGACGTAGCACTAAGCCGGCTGACTGTTGAGGCGACAGTGGTGCGGTGGGTAGAGCAGTCATCTCCCAACTGGAAGGTTGAAGGCTCGAATCTCGGTGCCGGCAGTCGAAGTGTCCTTAGGCATGACACTGAACTGCCCCCGATGGTTAGAGCCATCGGTTGAGGTTTGCGCCGCAGATGGCTGTCATTGGTTCTGTACTGGAAACAAATTCCTTGTGTGTAACATACTTGGCCAGTAAAGGTTATCCTATCCTGTTAGTGATTAGCCAACAAGCTTATGACATTACCAGTAAGTATTTTCTTTATATGTTGCTAATGATAGTAATATAAGAAGCCACCAACCCTCTGCAGAGGCTTTTGTTAATGAACTGCAGCTTCTCATACTGCTGCTGATGGCTAATGATTGCTGTTGTTTACACGGCCAACATGATTTTTAAAAATGGCAGTTAGTGGAGCTACAGTCAACGTACACATGCTTCAGTCATGGTTCTTACTGTGTTTGGAGAGGTCCTACCATGAAGTAGGAGCTTCAAAAATCCCTCCAAATGGCTTTCTAACAACTACTGTTGCTCTCGGTTCCTGTGTTGCAGACACTCAAAAAAAGAGGGTACTTTGTCCAACATGTCCAACAACCCTAAGAACTATGCAAAAGTTCCTCTGGTCACTGTTTCGGTATGTTCCAGCAGCACCTCACCATGGTAGTTACCCTTTAAAAGACTAATGCAGCCAGAACATATGGAACCAAGTGTGACATTAAAATAGGAATTTGTCTTTTCAACACTAAAATGTATTAAATAATGAACGCTGAACTTGCTATGCCTTTTAAGGTACCTTTTTTATTCAGTCGTTCCTTTTTCAATAGATTCTAGAAACAACTTTTATAGCAGGCTTCTATTTAAGAATCTCAAAAGCCATGCACCAACATCATTTGTTGTCTAAGAACATTAATTGGAAATATCAAATTCTACAGTATCTGGCCACATTGTTGGTGGAGAACAATGTTGAACAAAGTAGCAATAATAACAGTACAATGCAATGAGAGCTACTGTATGTGGATGAAAGGGTGCCAACACCCCTGCCTCATGTACCACCAATCACATGATCAAATCTCAGCCAGTTAAATGAATGCTGACCATGGTTTCAATTAATTAATTATCAATTGCAGTTTGATACTTAATTAAAAATGTACTTTGAGGAGTAATTTTTGCTCTTACACTTGCCTGAGTTTGTTTGTAACGGGCCTGAGCTTCAGACAAATCTCGTATTCACCCAGTCACTCACATCTGCTGTCACAGTGACCACAAAATCATTCTCACTCAGTTTGATGCCTCTAGAGACTAAAAATTTGCTTCTCCTCTTTCTAGTTTTGGGGAGAAACTTCTTACTGTATTTAAAATTGGCTCAACTCCCTAAGATCAAAGGACAAACACATGTGAACTGATTTTAATATAGACTTTCACAACAATAAAAAAAGACAAAATATGCTCCCACAACAATTGCCAGGAAATGGTCATGATTATGAAGACATCTATTGTACTTAATGCTGCCAGAGACTGGGCTTCATCTTTGCTGAGAAGCCTTGATGTGTACTGACAGGCAAAAGTGAGCCTTGACCAGATCTCAGCCGGCCATCTTCCCAGTCAGCCAGGTCTCCCAAAACACCCACAGAGACTCCCCGACTTGAAAGGCATCAGTGCTGGGGAGTTCATAACAACGTGCCCACACTCTATCGCAACCATTTGTTTCTGCCACTTTGGCACTGAGAGAATTGCTCTCAATCTCATGGAGGGAGTCTGGCACTCCTGCACCCCATCCATCACAAGTCCTCTCTCCAGTGGATGGACCACTTCCACAGCTGTTCCCCTGTCTGCCTGTCTGCCGCTTTCTTTAGCTAGATGCTGCCTCCATGCACTAGTCATCTCCCTGTGCCTGCTGCAATTACCCTCTGCACAGACATACATCACCCCAGACACTGGTGGACATTTTTTATCCTTTGTTCTGGCACTACAGGAATTGGTTGTTATGGCCAGAGACCAGTAGTATGTGGCTCTAAATGCTCCCTTCCTGCACCGTTCCCTTATAAAGCACCAATGTTTGACCTCCTGAGAGTGATGTGTGAAGTGATCTAAAATTTGTGACCAAACTCAGTGAACTCATTTGACTTTGGAGGGGACCTAGTTTACAGCAAAACAGCAGATTTTCTAGTAATGTTTTGAGCTATAAATACAAGGCTTGAGAATAATGAAAAATGAATCTTCCTTAAGTGCCTCGCTTTTCCCATTTCCGCTTCAATTAATCAAGAAAAGACTCCCAGGCATGCTAAAATGTAAATAATATCAACTACAAATGTAGTGCTTGACAAATGACACAGTATAACATCCCAAATGGCACACAAATTCATCTGAAAGTAAATATCACCCTGTTTGGATTCCTAACAACAAAGCAAGCTGTTTATATAGCTGTCACACTTATACTGTATGGCTGTGTGGGATACTGATAGCTTACATGGGTGAAATGAGCTCTATTTTAGAGTTAATCATGTGCTAGAGCAGTGGTGGCCTCACAAAAGCTTTAAGTTAAGTACAGTGACAGTGCTTTTATTGGAAATGCCAAGAATGACAATAATGCCCAACAACAATAATCTGCACTGTGGCCCACCCTGACCTCTGACCTCCCAGTGAGGCATGGAAAGCAAAGAGAGAACTTCCACTCAGACGATAAAAAATATCTAAAAAGGCCACTCTGTCAGTCTCTCTTCACACATGTGGAGCTAAAGGTTATATTTCTTTCTAAAGTCACTCATTTCCATGCATGGATTGACTAATATGTGTGTAGGTGTGAGACGGAATACGGGAGAAGAGGGGGTTCTCAGCTAGTGTCGAAAGTGGCTAAATCATCACACATAGGACCAAAGTGGCACTTATAGCACATAAATGTCATTTGGAATGAGTTGTTCTTGAGTAGCCAGTACAATATGCATACCTGTGTGTGTGTGTGCATGAACACATTTGTGGGAGTATGAAGTGTAAAGAGCAGAGAAGGTTAAAAACAGAAAAATGGTTCACTCACCCATCTGCCTGTACCAAGTTCAGTTATCAAGCTCTGAAAATAATGAAGGAAGATATCTCTATTTCTCTGTCATTTTATTTCCTCTCACATTTGTTTCTCATGTTCCTTATAATTGACACACAATGGACGTCTTTCAGGCAGACTAAAATGACAGCTCAAACACAAATATGCTTCTTTCCCCCAACAGGCTTCATCTTGCAGAGCTTTTTAGCAATGCATTGTATCAGCAAGGGCAGTCATTCAACGATGCACAAGCAGGTGATGATTAAAGAGTGACCTTAAGCTTAATTAGTGGCAACTGGGAGATTTCACTGCTTGGCTATGAATCATGGGAGGAAAAAAGGAGCCGCCAGGGAAATGTTACCTAAGTGATTAGCTGAGGGATGTAAATCAATAGTGGTGCTGACCTGCGAATGAAGTGGCAGAGAGAAGTGAGGTGCGAATTGAAGATGGAAAAAAGAATGATAAGGACATGATTAACACGAATGATCCGCTCCTGTCTCCTGGACACAAACAACAAAGGTAATCTTATTTAGGGTGACTTAAGAAATGGAATGCATTCAATTTCTCTATTCTTTAAATGTAGTATTCCAGGTAAATATGAATTTAATGTTTTTCAAAGAATAATACACAGGTCAGTCACAACATTAACATCACTGGCAGATGTGAATAACACTGATTATCACATTACAATGGCACATGTCAGTGTGTGTGATATATGAGGCAGCAAGTGAACAGTCAGCTTTTGAAACTGATGCGCTGAAGCAGAACAAATGGTCAAGTGTAAGGTTCTGAGTGACAAGGGTCAAATCATGATGACTAGACTGGGTCAGAGCATCTCCCAAACTAGAGGTCTTGTGTGGCATTGTTTGGTCTGCAGTGGTCAGTGCCTAGCAAAGTGATCCATGGAAGGGCAACCGGTGAACCGGTGCCATAGTCACGTGTGCCCAAGGCTCACTGATGTACATGGGGATCAAAGGGTAACTCATCTGGTCAGAGCCCACAAAAGAGCTACTGTAGCACAAATTGGTGGAAAACCTAATGCTGGTTCTGCTAGACAGGTGTTAGAACACAATGTTTTGCAGCTCACTGCGTATGGGGCTGTGTAGCTGCAGAGTGCCTATGCTGGCCTCTGTATTCGCTTTTGACGGTAGACAATGGGCATATGAGCATGAGATCTGGACCACGGAGCAATGGAAGAAGGTGGCCTGGTCTGATGAATCACATTTCTTTTTCATCATTTGGGTGGATGGGTGCATGTGCGTCGCTTGCCATGGGAAATGATGGCACCAGAATGGTAAGAAGGCAAGCTGGTGGAGGCAGTGTGATGCTTTGGGCAATGTTCTGCTGGGAAACTTTAGGTTACTTTGACACATATCACCTACCTAAACATTGTTGCAGACCAAGTACCCCCCTTCATATTAACAGTATTCTCTAACGGCACTGGCCTCTTTCAGCAGGTTTTTTTATAATGTTTTTTTCCACACTGCAAAAATGGTTCAGGAGCACAACAACATGTTCAAGGTGTTGACCTGGCCTCCAAATTCTCCAACTGAGTATCTGTGGGATGTGCTGGAAAAAGGATTTGCTGCTGACGTCTTGGTGTCAGATACCAGAGGACACCTTCAGTCCATGCCTTGACTGACGGGTTAGAGCTGTTACTGTGGCACAAGGGGGACCTACACAGTATTAGTTACATGGTTTTAATATTGTGGCTTATCAGTGTATATCACTTGAGCATCAGAAAATACTGTGTGTTTTACAGGCTAGGAAGTGATACATTTATATATTGTTATATTGATAGATCACTATTAAGGTGATCATCTTTAGCACACATATTTAGAAAAAAAACTTGTCCCCCCTGCTCCAGGGTAAAAGAGAGGAAAGTTACAGTCATCCTTACAGTCATCCCTAGCACTCGGGCTGAGATCAAACCATTAATCTTACACTGAGCACTCCACCCGTAAGCTAAGAATGGAGCTAAATGGCTCATTGAAATCTGGAGCTTTAATCGCCTCTGTGAGGCAGTTTGTGCCAAATCATTCATTGATGCTTCATTCCCCTTCTCCACTCGAAATAGGCGAAACTCTTCTTAATATGTAACCAAGGTCAGGAGGCACATTAGTTATTGAAGAGTGGAAATCAATAGCCAAAGCAGTCCTTGACAACCAGCCTTAAAGTGGCTAACTACAACTTATCTTGCTGCCGGTATGACCCTGTCTGTTTATTGTGTATGTGTGTGCTACTGTGTGACACCAAGCAGCATGCAACAGTAATTGCAACAGTATGTTTGCTACTGGTACTGGAGAAAAAAAGTCTTTTGGAAGACTACTTGAACATTTTTTTGCTATATTCTGAACACATTTCAGATCATGGCATCCTCAAAATGATGTTCAAATACAGCTTTGACTAGGGATTTCATAATTATGTTATGATTAAGTGTTAGGATATATCATGGTCATAACAAATGGTTACTTGTGGTTTATAAAATCATTATGAATCCTGCTTCAATTCACTGTTGACATTTTTTATATTCAACCATGACCACAAACTTTCCCTAGCCCATCTTCATATTAACAATAGAAAAGGTTATGTAAAGGGGTTCACTTGTAAAACTAAACCCACAGAGAATTATTAACCAGCTCTGTAGTTCTCCTATAGCATCCTCAGACAACAGTTTTTTTTTTTAGGAATCAGGTTCTGATAAACCCACAGTATGCTGCCTGGTTAGCATGAAACAGAAGACAGAGTTAGTGGTGGCAAGAATCATAACGTCAAATGTTGTCTCCTGGATGTACAGTAGAAGCAGGAGACCACTTGCTGACAAGCTGTATAAACATAGTCAGTGTTATGTTTATGCACTACTGCCAAGTGGCCTAAAAATCTGTTAATGCAGTTTTATTACAACTCAGGTCTTATTTTTCACCCACCATTCAAAATGTTATGATAACATATGACACACCCTGTTAAAAATCTAACACTGTAAGTAATGTAACTATTTAATTTACTTTATCAAAGTGATGTAACTTATTACTTTTCTAAAAAAAAAATGTTTTACACTGGGCAATACTGATACTTTGATACTTATACTGTCAAACTTTTTTAAATATATTATTGTTGAAACATGTAGCCTCCTGAACGGGCACCAAGCAAAACCCTTTTCTGTTTTCAGAAATGTTTTTTGAATTTATAGCACTGAAAAGCATCCTTGTCTGACTACATGACCCCCTGCCTTGGTGTTGTCAGCCAGGCGTGGAGGCCTCCGGCTGCACGGAGCAGTGTTTCTCAAATGGGGGTAGAGTACCCCTAGGAGTACTTTGGAGTACTGCAGGGGTTATGTGAAATCTTTTTTATTAAACTGTTAATTTAAAACAATATTGGTCATGTATAATTCCTAAAATAACTATATTGTAATTCAATAAAAAATGTAAATGTAATTTCAATAAACCACATGAATTAGACTGAAGCCGGGAATGACCAAGATGATCAGTGAAGCACAAGGCCATGTTTTTCACTAAACTGAGTGCAGCTTACCAAAACCACTCAACTACAATGATGTCTTAGTGTTATTGGTTTGCCATGAATTTAGTAATGGCTATTGGCTACATTTGAAATGTAGCATTTAAGTGTTTTTTTGGTTACAAGGTTTAATAAATCTGACACTGATGGTGCACTGTTACAGTTTTGCACTGGTCATGGGATACTTGGCTGAAAAAATATTTATTATATTATATTACTGAAAAAAGTTTGAGAACCACTGGCCTAGAGCCATGTGCAATGATTTCACTGACAGATGAGAGGCGGTGCAAAGTCAAACAAGAAAACCAATCCAAGTAATGCAAAAGCAAAATTTTATGTATGCTGCAAAATGAATGGAGCCTATCGTAGAGACGTAGAGACAGCTCTTTATTAGCCATCCTACTCATGATGGTGTTAAGTCTTTCAAGAGCTTTGCTGAACCACGTTGTCCAGAAATATGCCAAAACAAGGTGAAAAGATGTAAAGCGTCAAAATTAATATTATTCTAAGCTTTTTATTTTTCAAATGTAACCACTTTTGATTAGTAACTCTACCTGAATTACATATTGTATGTTTAAGAACTATCCTCAAAAACAGTTAGTCTACTTTAATGTTTCCTACTTAGCAGTAAATTATTAATTGTACATTCAATGTTAAATTGAAGGACAGTGTTGTTCGGTATAAAAGCAATATATTAAATTACAGCTTAACATTTTCAAAAGCAAAAGAAAATTCTGGTTTTAAAGCTCTTTTATGCCCATCTCTACTAAATGCCACATTTTCAGGTCAGTTTAAATCAAAATCAATTTTCTGAATCTGCTTGCAATTTAATACCAGCTCCTAATGCACCATGAAAATATGTCCCAGCACTTGCTGTGTGATTCTGTCAGTTCAGGTGGATATGACTCCCATGTGGCTCATTTCACTTTTACACACCCACACACACACCCCCACGTCCAGTTATAACTGACTCTATTGAGCAGGAACCGCATGCCTTCCTCATTGCTCCAGTGCTAATTGGGTTCTGCACCCTTACGTTTTTATATGAAACCTATTTTATGGAGCAATTTAAAATACATAGCATTGCATAATTAGAAAGAGATGAGGAAATGAGTGGGATCTGTTCCATGACAGCCACAAGATGAAATGTCTTTAATACACTTGGGGTGCTTGCTGCTGAAGAACTCACTTTTCTGAAAGAAGTGAGAATAGGTTCAGACAAAGACGTCAGTTCTTCTTCTGTTACCATGTAAGCATTCAGAGACTGCACAGAACGAGGCTGTAAAATCTGTCTGGTGAGTGGATCCAAAAGGGGTCATCCATAAGTGATTCTGGGAAAAGGTAGAGGAAGGAAATACATGAAGGTAAATAATGATTAGCTCTGGGGAACATATGCTGTTACTTTCATAAACACACTCCTCAGCGACTTATTTGGCAGTTGTTGTTTTGACCTGTGTGTACTATCTAAATGTTCAGACACTGAGGTGAAGCCAGATGTTTGGCAGACATGTGTGCACATTAATAAACAGCATGCACACACAGTCTTGCGCATACATATTCAGATGCTCACACAAAATCTGCACAGCCACAATAACTACACACAGGCTCACACACACACACTCTCACTTGACATCCTTTGGGAGTCACTGGGGAAGAGTCATTTTTTCCGCTCCCTGCTTGTTGACATTTGTCCTGTCAGCTCTATAAAGTGACTGCTGGCTTCTGTACAGACCTGAGTAAAACACTTCAAACACTGCTGCAAATATATAACAGTTTGGAATGGGACTGGATTTACTTTTTGCTAATAGGGGCTGCTAAAACAGTGTGACAAAATAGATTATTCACAGATAAATGACTATAAATCTTTCTTGTTGGGTTGAGTTTAAGGAGGTGAACTGAAACCAGATAAGGAGGAAGTAAGAAAATGCCACTGAAAAGGTGACATTTCTAACATTGCTATTTACTAAAAATTCAGCCCTGGAACAACATTTTACAACAGCATGATCATATGAATCAGTGCACAGGAGTTTTTTTCAGTGTTGTTTGTCCTTCAATAAACTTCATTTCCAGGAGGCCTAGACTTTTACAGCCAAGTTGTCATGGCTAGTTCAGACTACAGACAGGTGGCAGATTAAAGAAACCCATGAACAAATGAGTGGTCTCCTCCAGGATGACAGTGCCCACATCCACAGGACAGGAGGAGTTATTGAATGGTTTGATGAACATGAAAATGATGTGAATCATATGCTGTGGCCTTCACAGTCACCACATCTCAACCAGTTGAACAGCTATGGGAGACTATGGAGAGATGTGTTAGACAGCGACTACTCCACCATCATCAAAACACCAAATGAGGGAATATGTTTTGGAAGAATGGTGTTGATTCTCCAGTCGAGTTCAGAGACTTGGAGAGTCAGTGCCAAGGTGCACCGAAGCTGTTCTGGTGGCATGTGGTGGCCCAACACATTACTGAGGCACTATGAATTTTCCTTTCATTTGTCACCTGTCTGTAGGTTGTGCAATAACAGCAGAACAAAAGTAAAAGTGTAGAAGTTTTCAGGCAGCAGAGATTACATCTAGAAGGGTGAAAGAATGAATGCATGATAGAGCATTGTTGAGTCGTATGGGTATGGAAAATTAAATTACATTAGTTGATTAACTAAATTACACATTTCACAAAGGCTAATGGAAAAAAGGCTGAATGAAACATTGCACTGAGTTACTGATCCACCTTTATCTAAGTAGTTATAGTTTACCAAACTAGATTTGTCCCTAGAGTAGCTGTAGTCCAACTTCTTTCACAGTGAAGTAATTGGTAGCTTGCAAAGCTATGATTTCAAAGCAGGTTGCCCACCACTGGGGAGTAGTGAATGAGTGAATTAGGATTCTGGACATAAGCACTGTGTAATAAAAAGTCATTTCTCAAGAAAGCCAACATTGTTGATGTCTCTTTGAAACCTTGCAGTGCATTAAGGAGAACAGGATACCAGATTACAAGTCAGCACCCAATTCATTCCTTTGAACTGGGCACACTCCAAAAAATATTCTTCATGCTTTCAGATTCCGGCCATAAAAATCATCCAGATGTTCAGCACACTTTTGTTTTACACTGGACTGAATGGATCCAATTCTGATAATAAGTCATTTTGCAGGGTTTGTGACGCTCAGGAAAATTAAATTACTCTTTAATAACCATTCCTTTGGCAGTAATTTTGTATTGGAAAATTTCTTATTAGGCCAGTGTGCATCATATGATGAAGTTGTAGTAACACAGTTTGGTCACTATGCCAGAACTGCTCCACAGCCCGATGGCTTGCTAACAGTGCAGAATACAAAGAAGGAAAGAGATCATGTGAGCCTAATACTGAACCTAACACAACTGCAGGAATGACAAACAAACACTAGTAAAGGTCAGTGTCACAACTACATCTCCATACTGCTCTGTTCTGATCATGTTCTATAAATAACACATTTAATAGCCTTGGGTGACCCTCACAAAGCTCTTTAATATTATGAACACTGGTAATTATGGCAGTTATGTATGGCCCGAAATCTGGGCCTGCTAATACTCCCAGTTATTCATAACTGCTGTGGTTGCATCTGGTTTCTCTCAGATTTAAATCAGTCCATGTCATGATTCACCCAGAGAAATAGCACAGCAGCTCGGCGGTCCGCTAAGAGCTCATGTATCTCCTACTTTACTCGGTCAGAGGATCACAAGTACAGCGCTATACATTTGTGCAAGCTTGGAAAGTTCTGTTTAATTTTATCTAGAATTACTGCTTTCAATTGTAGATGACGTACTTCACAAGTTCATTTTTAGTGCAGAGGCAACGTGGGGGATTTTAAGAAAGTGACCTGTTTTGTGACAGCATGGCTGTTTGACGATACCTAAAATACCTGGAATTATTATGCAAAGAACAAAAATGGGGTATTTATGATTTATTTATCTTATTTCTTTTGTTGTTTTACAGCACATTTGCTCTCCATTAGACTTTGAAACTTTTGTTTACAATTTATTACAAGGATCCAGATGATGCTTATTTGTGTTTTTCAGATATAACTACAAAGCCATTTACTGCAGTATGAGTTATGGGCATCGTGTATTTCCAACATTGTGCTAATCAAATGCAAACACTTGGATTAGTATTTTACTATAATGGGAACATTTCTGTCTGGATATATATGAATGAATAACACAGTTATTGACATTTTTATTGTTTATTAACATACAGATGAGTTATTGATTTAATAGCTTGTTTCAGCAAGTCCCTTGACTTGTTAAACAGTGCAGTGATATGAATGAACACTAAAGGATAAGGGTAGCAATATTTTTTGTTTCTATGAATGTCAACAATTCCCATTAATAGACCAGTGCCTATTATATGGATTTTATTTCCACATAAACTGCTACTGCAAAAATTGTTTAAACTCACAACAAATACACAATGTACTCCGGTTTCAGTAACTTCTGCTATAACCTACAGTGCCTCAGAGCCACAGTCAGGCCAGGGGAATCAGACACATGTTGTGGCTTTTGGCCTTTTCATGGGATTTGTTCAAAGTTAGCAAAATAGAGATTTTAATAAATACTGATTTTGTGATGTAGTGTTACTAGAGTGTTATCAGATCCACAATTAGTATACTTTTTAATTAGTTAAAAAACCATTTAGGTGTTAACAGAGTTTTTCAATTTGCATACTGCTTTGAGTTTTTTACACAATGGCAGAGTTCAGAGCAGACTGAACTATTGTACATATAAAACAAAGAAACTTTCGTGAGTCTCTGTAAGCTGTGAATATAAATACAATATTATCCTTGAAATTAGTTTTGAATGCCTGTCTGGCACCTAGAGAGAGAGAAAGAACATGCACAGCTCTGAGAGCCAATAACAGGTCAGATTTCCCCATAGGTTCTGACTCTGGCACCAAAATTAATTGCACAGTTCTGAAGATGAATAAAGGCATTTGTGTGGTGATTAAGGAAGCCCGAGTGCCCCCTCCCTGCAGGCCTGAACCAACATTCAGTAAATCCACAACAGTGCCTTGCCTTGCCTGCCTGATGGACTTTACGTCCAAGGAGCCACAGAGCCTGAGAGGAAACAGAATGCCTACTTCTTCAGAGAAGTACTCCCACATGCGCATAGGCAGAAACCAATCTCTTCAACCACACACACAAAACAGTTTGTATCCATGCCAATGTACACATACATACGTAGATTATAGTGAATGCAAAATAAATGCCGATCTGTCATTTGTCAAACAGCGGGAGCAATAAAAGAATGAACAGCATGTATGAGAACATGTGTGCACAGCGGAGAGGCAGCTGAAGCTCTCTGAATGAGGCTGTCAGTGACAAACCCTGATAAGACAATGCTGATGGTACTGTACATAAGATCTGACTGTCACAGCGAAAGGAGCTGTCACATGATTTTAATCATCAAGGCTGCCAAGTTTTGTAGCATCTGGGAGCAATAAACTGCAGGAACGATAGCAGAGCAGCAATGGAAGCTGTGCATGATATAGAGCTGGTCAGGGTTTTATTAACATGCGCTACAAATTTATGACAGGAATCTGTGAGAAAATAATATTTACAAAAAACTGTTACTTTTTTGCTGTTGGAAACTTAAAACTTCAGGAGTACATTCATGTTCTGTAGCAGTTTGAAAATAAAAAATAAGAGCCTATAATTATAAATACAAGGGCCGATAAATATCCCACCACAGTAAGTCATTTCTTGCACGAGCTGGAAGTTTGAGTTTTAACTGTGGTTTTCTTTTTATGTTTTAAGGCTGTTTGGATTGCTGTGTTTTGATCATTTGGCATCTTACCTGGATCAGTGTCAAATCCTATGAGCCTGAGAGATTTCCTCACCAAGCTGCCCCTCTTAACTCTTCTGAATGCCATGCGTTCGAGTCAACTTTACCTCTCAGCTGGCAGCCGAATCGTCTGCGAGCAGCTTCTGACTCTCACAATTTTCCTTGTTTATGTTAAACTAATATCTCTGACCCAAAGTATTTCATTAACATTTATCTGCAGCTTTAGAAGTCTGAGTCACTGTGTGAAAGGCAGTTGTGAGCTGCAGTCATCACAGAAATTATTTAAAAGCTTTTCTAATATTCCATAATTTCTCTTAATATTTGGCAGGGGATATGTAATATTAAGGCATGCAAAAAGGAGTTAATGTCGGCCTCCTTTTTCAGCTCAGTTGAAGGAAAGTCTAAAAGCATAGCCTTGGGCCCACAGTGCACTCAAAGGACTGACATTTGCTGACACGCAGCGTAACATCATCTATTTTCTGCTTTTAAGGGTGCTCTCATTTTCCAGCTCTCAAAAAACTGAGATATTACACTGGGTTTGCCCTTGAATTATCCAATTGATCTCCACCCTCGGGTCTTTCTATACATTTGGCTTTAATAGACATGCTGTGATTATCTAACACAGTGTTTCTCTTTCAGAGGCTGGGCCGGGACACTTTTCATTCCAGGGACAAAATAGATTTCTGAATTATTCTTGGGATTGGTGTATTAACATCTTAAAATTCAAAAGCTTCTTTACAATTAAAATTAGGCAGATTCATTACTATAGTGTAGATTCTAACTGTATCCTATCGTTGTTAAATTTGCTTGCACAATGCAATTTGTAAAACATAAATTTATTGACAAAACATATGCAGCCCAAGGCACAAAGTTTGAAAGCCACTTATTTTAAAAAATGGTACCTTATCTAAGGACAGTCAAAAATCAGCTAAAATCAAATGCTGTGATTTGCGGGTTTTAACAGAAATGTCTCAACAACTACTGTATGGACATTTTTGTAGTTCAGTACAGATAACATGTCCCATTCAGAATGAACTGTAATAACTGTGGTTGCCATCCAGGTTTTCATGTTGAATCATCATCAGGCTGCTATTAATGACATTTCCATCAGCCACAGTGGCACTTTTTTTTGCAAACGTTATCGCACTAACACGAGTAACTAAGATGCGATGATCTTTCTAAACATCAGCTTGCAATGCATTATACATCAGCACTGCACCCTTTTCACTGGGAGTAAATTAGCAAGCTAACGTTAGCATTAGGCACTACAGAGCAGCATCTCTGTACAGCTTCACAGAGCCACTAGCATGGCATTACACTAGTAACATGACCCACATCACAGCATACTGCATGATAATCATTACAGTATACTGTTTCAGTAGGCCAGTCAAAATAAATACTTTCATTTTATACTAATAGAAAATAATATACATGCAATGTTGGTCATCATTAAACTACAACTTTGAAATGAAACTGAAATTTGTTTGGCTTTCAAATTTTTTGGGAGACGACTCATCACCACTTAATTTATTTTAACTTCTTTCACACTGTATGGGTGTAGGCTTATTAGGTTTTTTCAGCTGCGAGCATCTCCATTTTCTTTGTGCATTGCATTGTGGGAAAGCAGTGTCCACTGACAGCACACTCAGTAATGAGGTGTATA
>NW_018128062.1:232914-245271 GCF_001952655.1 Monopterus albus | reverse complement strand
TCTTTTTACCGTGCTCTTCATTTTGTCACTTTTCTGGTGTGAACATCACTAAATACTCAAGTAGGTAGTGTTGTATTGGTGTTGAGATCAGTTGGTCTTGTGTTTCCATTTGCTGCACATTTTTGCATAGCTGTAACTGTTAAATTGATAAAAGTCTCATTACTGAATTTGTAAACATAACATTGCACATCTACCACACATCATCTTTCAACAGTAGGCTATCTGTCTTGTACAGTACCTGTGTGTATGGCTTGTGAAAATATGTTGAATGTGCTGTTTCTGGTGTCTCTCCTGCCTCCTGGCTCCCAATCTGCATTTCAGGAGGAGCTGCACTTCACTCAGCCATGACTGCAGCGTCAAAGCCTCTCCACTCCTGTTGTCAGTCTTAGGGAAAAAAACTTTGTTGTCATTTCTGCATAACCAAACCACTAGAGTAGTGCTGAGGAAAAGAGAAGTGGTAACATGTACACAAAGTCCTGAGCTGAACACTAGGACTGCTTTAAATAATATGATATGATTAAAGTACAACCTCTACACGGTGACACATGGTGACATTTCACAGTCATATGATGAGACAAGCAGCAAGACTTTTCTTTTTCATTCTGCAATGAGACATCCTGCTAACATCTGACACTATTCTAAAGCTGACTGCATTATGATTGGAAGCATAAAGGCGGTCTTTACAAGGTGAAGCATCTGAAAATGCGAAGGCGGAAGTGGGACTGAAGTGTAGGCACTTCATCCGTCAGCAACCTGTCGGTCTGCCTGGGTTGATTCATGGCAGCCATTTTGTGTCAAAATCTCACCACAAATCAGTTTGCCATGAGAAGGAGACACTCACTCTGTCTACAGACAGTCAACACAGGAACTCTTAGACGTGCGTCTGAAATACTGAGAAAGGCAGAGGAAAATGGAGTTCAAAAGCTGCTACACAAAACACACAGTGAATGCTTTTCATTTGCTCCACTCGCCAGCTGCTGTCTTCCTGCAGTTCTTTAATAATTCAGAGCAAGAAGACGGGAGGCAGCCATTTTTTTTGTATTTATCTGTGTTTGTCACCGTGCAGCATGACTGTCATACACATCCCATTGCCAGCTTTTAAAAACATTTGTTGGGTTTTTATCACCAGAATGGGGGGGAAATAAATAGTCCCTTTAGTTCTGAGCCACAATGCTGCTCCTGTGCCTGACCAAACAAGTACATGAGTTATTTCCATTGGATGTTTTTTCCCCACCTGTTTCCCATTTGGTTTTTATCGCTTCTCAAGATTTTAAGTGTGCGGCGTCGCCCCAGTTTTCCCCATTCTCTCCCTCTCGTTTGAAATGTAATGTTGGCAGAATAATGGAGAATTACCCTGTCTATAAAAAGCTCCTGAAGTCAAGAGGTGCACTGCTGCCAAATGACACTGAAAGCAATTACCGCATGTTTCAACACCCTTTTCATAGGAAGGAATCCGTCTCGAGGGCCACTCACCATGCGTATGAGTCTCATTTGGTTCACGTTACCATATCCCGCTGCAGCACAGTTGAGCCACAGCTGTCACTGCCTCGTCTAGTCAAGGTCAGTGTGAGACGACTAGGTTCTTGTATCAACAGAGGATAAAAGAACAGAAAAAACCTGCATGCAAACATGCCTTTGTTTTCATTTCCCTGCCATTGAGTGAGGAGTGATGCCCTGCTACCCCGGTGACCCTGCATGAGTAAAAAAATAAGAATACGAGGGGGATTCTCTTTCTCAACATTTTGGTGCTATCAGGGAATTGTGAATTCAGCAGATAGAGGTGAGCCTCTCTGCCTTCCCCTTCTCATAGAACAAAGCTTTTGCTTTAATAAAAATGCAGGAAAGATGGTGTCATTTGTTTCTCCCCCTTTCTTTCATCTCCTCAGATATTTCCACTACTGAATCCCTTCACACATTCTCTCTCTTTCTAGCCTTTTCCTTCTCAGTCCTTCTGGCACTTGAACCCTGTGTGCGTTTGCTGTTAATTGGATTCAGATTGCAGAGATAATATGGACTTATGCAGAACGCTTTTTGGCTCAGCTGTGTCAGGTTTTCCTGAGCCAGGCCTTGGGTTAATGCCACAGATAAAGTAAGTAGACCTACAGTAGTCACACAAAGGAGGTTGTGGGAGAAAGAAGTCTACTATGCCTCTGACGGCATAGCCAGAGGGAGAGGGTCACCCAGTCATTAACGCCATGGGGATGATATCTTCCTGCTGTGCACCGGACGCCAGTCAGCTCTCCACACATGCGTCCGTGCCTCGGAGAACGCATCATCACCACAGCCCTGCTGAGTCAGCTGGGTGTATGTTCTGTCTGTGGATGTACTGTACATGTGTGTCTGTTTGCATAAGTGGAAATACTGTTAATGAAACTTACGCATATGCACAGTCATGGATAAATTGGAAAGAGCACTGAAGGACAAGTTTGAGGCTGCTTCTGCTACTACCTAGCTCCAATTGTCACTAGGCAGTCATTTTAAATAAAATTCAAGCTACCTGGCCAGACTGTCACTGTGACAGCTGCACAATGTCAACTTTAAAATTCCACCACTCAGACACTTCCTTCTTGTTTTATAGAGAAGAGGCTTTGTTACAGAGGCTTTGTGTTTATGGCAGTTCTGTTTGTTTGCACAATCCATCTGACTTTCACTGAAAAGAGTAAAGACTCTGTTTACTTGTTTATGGTAAAGTGTATGTTTTAAAGGCGTAGTTCCTACTTGTGGGATGAGGAATGTGAGTTTCCATCTTCCAGAGGAGCTAGGAAAGAATTTATGCAAAAAATAAAAAAAGACAGCAAGGCAGGCTGAAAAAGCAAATGGAAAGAAAGATCTATGAGGGGTGTTGCATCAAAAGCTGCACATTTGTTTTCAATTTCCCGCACCGATCCTTGAAACCAAATCAGAGCAATTGCATTTGAGGACAAAATTGGCACGTAACATGCCCTTTCCCTCCCGCATCCTCCTGTTCTGCCGTTCTGTAGAATAATATTTTCTTTCGCAGGCAAAGAACATGTTTGATCAGCCCTTTTATTAGAGACAAGGCTTGCCTCAGACGTGCCACCCTCCCGCCCTTTCCCACCGCTGTCACTGTCCGTCTCGGCCGCCCCACGCTATGCGATGTGGAACAGGCAAAACAAAGTGAGGAGAAAAGATCCACACTAAAAGGCTCAGATGTGGGATATGGTGCCAAAGCGGGCCTTGGTTCTTCCATTCAAAGGGTCATATTATGGTCGAGATTGGTTTTCTGCTACGAAGCTGCTCTCCTGCTTGATCAATAAGACAAGTCACCAGTTTGCATTAATCCCACAACTCGCCCACATGCAGGAATGTGCAGCACAAGGAAAATCTTACAAGATGTAATTTCTTCAGCAATGAGGCTCAGAAAAAATGTTCCACAACTTTTATTGTTTTTATATTTCCCCTCATTGACAGTTTCTCCAAGTTCAAGGGCTTGGCAAGCAAATTCAGCTTCCCTCCCATCTGTGAAGAAGAAAATACCACTTTAAGGTCTCCTCTCTTTGTTCTCTGCATCATGTCAAAGTCCCAGATGATTTACACCAGAGGTTAGGTCAGAGGTATTGTTTTTGCATTCCACCATCACTGAGTTTCTTCTATTTTTGAGCATAGCTTGCATGTCTTTGTCATGACAAGTAGAAAGTGCTAGTGCCACCATGCCCCAGAAGAACTCCTGAGGGACAAGTGGACATGAGTCTGCTTCCTGGCTGCATTGTAAGAGGAGAGTATTCTGTTTATTACAGATGGATGAGCAGCAGGAGAATAGCTGGCAACGCGTACAATGGCTGCACTGGTCATGCAATGAATTTTTAAAGCAGACAAAAAGAGAGCTCTAAAATTGATAAACAATCAGCCACTTTCCCATGCAGACTTTTTTGGCTGGATGCTTCCAGAATTTCAAATATATTTCTCAATCTTACTTATATAAAAGCATACCCCTCCTGTGTATTCACTCACACAGGCACTTGAGGAGGCAAATGTTTATGATGGAGCTCTTTTTTCACGTTGATGGATTACCTTGTTGAATTTACAGGAGAACATGTTATAAATCACTGCTGCACTGACCTTTCCTTATGAAATGGGAATCAAAAGCCAGAGCTGATTTGCAAGGCACGTTTGGTGTAAGTGAGAAGATGGGTTTGGCCAGGAAAAACTGTCAAGGCATTTGTTGAACAGGTATATTACAGTAAAGTAAAGCAAGTTGTGAGTTATTGCTGTGCACAGAACAAATCCTGTTTTCTTCCATATATAGGATCACCGTTATTGACAAGCATGGCGCAGTGTGTTCTCATTATGTAGCATTGTTCTGAGTAAATGAATGCTGTGACTAAGTGCCTGTTAAAGTCAAACCATCACTAAACAGTCAGTTTGTGACTGTGTGTATAGTACACACATCATTTTCATATTATGTCAATACAGGGGATTTTTTTCCAACAGTGCACACATATAAATTCGTTGGGTGATATTTACTAAGCATCTGTGGATCATTTTTGGTACAAAAACACTAAAATTGCATGTGTTTGTATTTAATATGGAGTCGCAATTGCAGAAAAAAATGCCACAGTGCAGAAATTTGCATGTTTGGTCTCACGCAATATGTATTTTAAGGTGTTCCCATTCAGGCACGCAAAAATCAGGAAGGAATGGAAATTTTTACAAATACCCTCAGAACCATTTACCAGTGCTGCGACACGGGGAACTGCAGCTGAAATTTAACATCAGGAGAAAGCAGGTGTAAAATATTTGGCGCTGCTGTCAGCCTGGAAGCTATTAGTCATCTGAGACTGTGTCAGAGTTAAGGACACATTTGAGGAGGAAGAGGATGTTTGTAAATTCCACTGCTGCTAGAGGAGAATGTGAGAGACTTTTACAGGCTTTCACAGGTCACACCATGCTATAGCCTTAAAAATGAAAGCTGAGCTAACTGGCAGAAGACTACATGATTACAGCTCCAAAATATAGTAAATTCCTTCAACCATATTAAAATTCAGCTACATTAAACACTTTATTCTACTATCCCTCTCGGTCCACCTGCAGTAAAGGCACAACCTTACCAGCTGAGGCTCATTTAAATTAACACAATCGTGGCTGTGCTCATTTGCATCGTTAGTCTTAATAAATATGCCACTAAACTGAAAAATTGCTGTGCTGCAATATTTTCTGCACCTGATGTTAATGTGCAACAGGTTTAGTAAGTATCCCCCAGTGCGTGAAAAGACCATTTCTGCTGCTCAAAACTAGTTTGCATGTATTGCCTTGAAGCTGAAATGTCCTTTGAAAGAAAAGTTTGATATTGTGGAAAATGCGCTTATTTGCTTTCTTGCTAATTTATTTGAGAAGACTGTCTCACTCTGATTCTGTAGCTGTATGCTGAATATAAGATAGAGTCAGTTAGTTTTGGTGTCTCATCGAGACTATAAACAGGGTGAAAATCTGCTGAAGTGTAAAAACAACAATTCAGCCAAGAAATAATCCAATACATCTTCCCATCTACAGATTAAACATTTTAAATAATGAGCTTCAGGGCTGCAGGCAGACAGAGTTTGTTAGCCTGGAAAGCTGTTTTCCAGCCTTTGCACTAAGCTAAACCAACATGAAAGTGATAATAGATGCATCAGCCTTCTCTTTCCTTAACCTCCCATTCTACATACTATATTCAGCTCTCTACATTATATGTTTTAAATATTCTGACTGGGAAGAGGCAGGCAGAAATTAAAGGTGTACATAGCCTTTAATGCTATAGTTCCAACCATGGGGATCAAATACTAATACTGTAGTTCTTTAACAAAAATGCAAACAACAAAAGGATATCTTGGTCTCTCAGCTCAATAAAATCCTTTATCCTCAGATAAGTACATTCTTTAGCTTGTTGCTTCAAATGAGGTAAACAATTTGACAGAGATTATCCTCGGGAGAGCCTGCCAAGCTAGAGTATTAACAAAGGGCAACTTTCCTGCTATGCATTTTTCACGCCAGCAGCCCAAAGTGAAATTGGTTGCTGAGCTCTTAATGCACCGGTCTCCCCTGTCAATGGGTGATTAGCTGAAAGGGCTTTCATATTACGGCCAAAGTCGCAAGGCTCCTTTCAGACGAGACTTTCATAAAAGTTCGGAAGGTTCACTTTTCTCATTAGGTTGGAGTCAGCTTCGATTTCCTGTGCGAGCACAGAGTGGCAGGCCTTGGGTGACTGTTCTAAATGTAAATCATGGCTGAATGGAATTACACCGACAGTCAGACATCTGTATTTTAATTGGCCCCTGTTCACCCCCCACCCCCTTTGCTTCCCCACCCTTTCCAGCTCTTAGCAGCAGGCTCCCACAAAAACATTAATTTATAGCTCTGGTGTTAAATGTACAGTACACCCCATTTGAGTGTGCAGAACAAGGGGAAAAAGAGACTTTAGCCTGGATGGTAAAAACAATATTTAGCATATGAGATCACTCTTACCATCCTCATTGTAGCATCAGCATGACAAGGCAGGCCAAAAATATTTCGCTTGGCGACTTGCGTGGGTTTGTGCACTCTCCTCCAGCATGTGTTTGTTTTGAGTCGAGCCTGCTTATTTTCACTATAGGCTATCTAGCTGTGGGCTGCTAATTGTAGGGGGATCTGTGCCGAATAGTATGTTTTGAGGAGTGGGATTATTGCAATCAGTCAATTCTCCCAGTGATGTGTATAGTGGTGACTCACTGTTTAAGTAGGGTGGTCGCTGGGCAGTCAGAATGAGAGGTGGGGAGGAAGAAAGACAGTTATAATAATAGACTAATTGATTTATATGGAGATGAAAAAATGTGGGCAGATTGAGAGATGATTGCAGACATTAGGTTGCAGATACAAGCCTGTTGTCAACTTATTGTTACTTAGTAGTGACAAGAAGCCACAAGGAAACACACAAGGCTGTGTTGTGCTGAGGACTCGGCAGGGATGGGCTGGAGCTGAGACCTCTGATGGATTTATGAATAATGGGTTTATTGTAGGAGCTAATTGTTAGAGGATCTAGGCTGCATGATGAGTTTGGAGAAAAGGGATTGGTCCGATCAACATATCCTGCTGTTGGAATGCCTGGCGAGAGTCCAGTGCTCAGTCTGGGTGTATGAAGGACAGTGTGTCTGGACGGAGGGACAAACAAGAGGTGGTACAGGAGACAGAAAGAATGAACACAGACCCAGTGGTCTTGCTGCAGGACCATACCACCACCTCAAAGCCAGAGAGAACATAGTGCCTCCTCAGACTTGTGCAGAAAACTGATGAAAACAGCTCAAGCTGAGACCACGGCTGAATTTTATGCATGTGAATAATTGTACTATGGACTTTCTTTTGTTCATGTACTTTCTCTTTTTTGCTTTTATTTATTCCCCTTAATTTCTCCCCCCTCTAATTTGTCATTTGCCACAGGATTTACATCCAAGTACTGAACATACCCAGAGAACCACTCAGTGGAATAAGTTCATCACTCACTCAATTACTGGAACAGCATGAAATGCTGGGTCGGGTTTGGGGAGAAACAGGAAGGAAGGCCTTGTGGCTACTGGGGGGTTTCAATATGTCAACGCTTTTGGCTAAATTCAGCTGTGCCTTCCTACAGCTATTGTCTCCTAACCAGGAGGCAGTACACAGTATGTATTTAGGCTGCTTTGATTGTGGGCTCATATAGATTATTTGCCATTTAATTTGGTGCTACACACTGTAGCAATGTGGTGATGGCTTTCTGTTGCTATGTTCTTAGAAAGTTTAATTACAGAAAAAGAAATTAGATTTATGACAAAGTGCAGCACATGCTCTTTTCCCCAGGGTGGTGATGAACAGCTTGCCATTGTTGCAGCGTGTGTGACACTGAATAGCTAACACACTGGGATCCCTTCTGTACTCTGTGTACCCATATATGGTTACACACAATCACTAGTGAAATGATTTGCTTTGTGTGGAAACCCTCTGAGAAAAGGTGCACAGAGTACACACTCATATATCTCATGTCTCCATCCTATTGTTTATTTCATGGTACCACAGGAGGGCTATCGAAACCCATCTTAACTTTCATCTTCATTTCATGTAGCCAGGACTTCCTCTCGCTTAGTTTGCACAGACATCTGGTATTGCGGTACAGGGGCCCCACTCATGAGAAAAGATGAGATATTAGCATGTTGAGAGACAGAGAATGAAAGGTAAAGACAGACGGGAAGGAAAGGGAAAAAGAGAAAGTGTGTGAGAGAGACAGACAGGCTAGCACTCATGCATTCACACGCATGCGGCATAAATCGTCACAGACCCAAGCATAATAGAAAATGGCATTCCCTGCAGTCTGCTAAATCAACCCACTGCTTCCTCAGTCTATTCAGTAATTGCAGAGAGTGCTGATCAGGTTGTTTTGCAGCAGCTACAGAGAGCTAAATGAAAACAGGCAGGAATGAACAGACACAGGCTCACAATGTCTGTGGGAAAGACGGTCTCAGTGGAAGCTGTGGTTGAGACGGGTGGAGCAGGGATGTCCTAGTTGGCTGCTGAATGCAGACATTTGTAGAAACAGTAGAGGTACCATGGCCAGGTCTGACCCTGCCTTGTACTTCATCAGATTCAGGAAATTGAAGCTGCCCTCTTTTTGTGGCTAAACTGTCCATAATCATTTGTGTCCATGCCCACAGTTGTAAGGAGACAGTGAAAGTCACGGCCATTCACATATTAAATGCAGTAATAGTTGATAAAGCACTATGGTGACATCTGTGATAAGTTCTGGGCCAGCAGACCATCAGACACCTGAGTTTTACTGTCATTTTGTTTTTAGATAGCAGCAACATCGGTTATTCTGAAACACTGCTAACATGCTACACCGCCAAAGTGAAAAGGATAAATACTCTACACTAAACATCCCTGTTGTCATTATGGATATATTAGATCTGTGACAGAACTTAAATTACAGTACAAACCCGAGAGTGGTGACAATTAAACAAGACAGGAAAGTTACAGGTTGTAAAAAAAAAAAAAAACACACACACACGAGTTTAGTTACAATCCTTTGTGAGTTTGTCCCTATATAAAAAACTTCAAGTCATCATTTGATCTTTTGTTTACATAAAACATTTGTTTATAGTCACTTTAAAGAATGTCAAGTACAATGCAAGCTCCTGTTATATCATAATTACTGTACTTTGCTACTTCACAACATGGCTGAAGTAACACTATTAAACCCATTAATGCATTAATAATGTATATGCATTACTGCATAGGATTATTAGTTTACAGTGAGTATTAATAGTAACAGCAGTGAAAATGTTTTGATCCAATCTGCACATGAAACTGAGGGGCTTTAGATCACATGTTGGCAGAATGAGAAGCAACATGCAAGCACTCAGCAGCCCGTCTTGTCTGTTAAGCCACCAGGGCTTCAGTCACCATCTCATAAGCCCAGAGATTGAGGCTGCTTAGAACATTATTCCTTCATCCGATTGAAAGTTGGGACAAATAGAGCAATGGGCTGGTGTGGGGTTTGCTCCCATTTCCCTTAAGAGCCTGGATGCAAAGACAATTACCAAGTAGCGGGCACCACGGGGGGAAAGAAAACCACTCTAAGTCCATGTGGGATGTTTTGTCTTTTACTAATCTTTCTTCCTCAAGTAGGCCAGAGTCTTTCTAGAGAAAGTGAGAAGAATTGCAAAGAACCTTGCTTGACTCAATGAGAATCTTTTTTTTTTTTCTGCCTACACTGTTTTCCACCACCAGGCACAGAAACTGAGGGTGGCACAAGGCCATTGTAATCTGGGGAATGTAAACAGCTACTGTGTATTTGAGACAGAAAGCGTGTACAACATTTCTATCCCCTTGATTATATTCAAGGCGCATCAGCCTTTAAAATAAACGATCAGCAAGATCAGTATTTGTTCGTTCCTACATTTGACATGTGTATTGGAGTAATATGAATAACATTCATTTATGTAATCACAAACTGATTCAAACACAGGGGGCTCACAACCATGCGAATATGAACACCATTAATTTCCATGTCAGTGAATCTTTTATCTTTTGATCACTATAAAGTACATGTTGATTAATGTGAAGCGACAAGCTGAGAGACACCAAACGTGGGTTTCAATTTTAGCAATAATGAAGTGGGTTGAGAATGACCTGATGTCCCTGGCACAGAGGCAGACAGGCTTACAGCTGCCAATGGAGTGTGTCTTTTCCCCCATTTTAATTACAGACTAGACTTAATTAAAAGTTTCTGTGACATTTCTTAGTGTCTGGTAATGACATCCATTAAAACATGATGCCTGAGCCACAATCCAAAGAGGGATTGCTTTTTTCACAGCTATTGGAGAGAAACTATGTCAGTTCCATTTATTAGCGCTGCTTCATTTTTTACAACTGTGTAAGTTAATTTGTCACATATATGCAGGTTCATCTCCCAGGAGAGCTGAACAATCTGACAAAATCAGCTGCAATTGTTTGTGATGTCAAACAGAGTTCACGGTTTTAATGTAAATCTGAAAAGGGATGAACCACTTTTAGTTTGACATACTATCAAGTTTCCATTTTGAGGACTTCATAAAAGTAACATTTAAGGTGGTGTTATAGAACAGTATCTTTAGTGTGTTTTCAGGAAAGTGAAGGCACTGCCTCCATTACTGACTCATTTTAAGATCTCAACTTCAAATACCTCATCCTGAGAGCTACAAAATAGGCCCTCTCTTATTCTCACACTTTTTACATTTGAGCCTTGGAGAAAATGTCTCATTTCAGGGAGTCACAGCTCTTCAGACAAGGCACTCAGTGCATCATATATTGGAAATCTGAGCCATCATAATAAGTCCTGGATGACTATTTCTGATTTTATACCCTATGGTAAGCCTTTAAATGGAGTCAGCCTGAACATGAGCTTGCATATGCCTGTCTATCACAGCACCACCACTGATGGTCGACAGAGCTTCTGAAGTCTGAGCACAACCTAATCAAGTTAGAATACTGATATTAAATGTTATGTAAAAAATAAAAAAAAATCTTGTAATGCCCCTTTTCTGTGCTTAGTCCATGTCTAAGGATACATTAGAGCAGCCTTTTAGAGGCAGTCTAGCTCAAAAAGTACAGCATAGTGCTTTCCTTGAATGGTTTCCTTTTCCTTCTACACTGCTATGCTTTGATTAATTTCAATAACAGCCGAACCAGCTGCATTTCACAGATTCTGAAATGATCTGATATATAGTGCAATATGTGGCACGAATGATAGTAAGAGCTACAGCCATATAGCAGCTCTTTGAGGCTATATTTAGGCAGAGTGCTGTGTCGGAGTAAATCCTAACATGTGGGTACTAAAATGCTAACAGTGACGACATACTGATGTTTAGTTTAATGTTTGCTATACCAGATTATCATTTTAGCAACTTAATATTTAGCTCTAGACACAAAGTACTAGAACAATCAGCATTTTGGCCTGTTTAGGGGAAACATCAAGAGATCATCAAACCTATTTGCAGTTCATCAGTGACAGGGATAAGGATTTCTGGATGAATGTACATTTGCCGTTGTTTCACTAAACACCAAAATATCATGGTGGTTCTAGATGAAAGGTCATGGGGTTATGGATGTCACAACAGACACTGTCATCTCTATTGCCAGGCTAGCACCATAGATAAGGACAAACCGGGTGATTTTATTGGTTTACTGTGGGCTCAGTTGTATTCCAGCAGTATCACTGAATTGCATTTCACTGAGCCCAAATGTATTTGCCATGTGCTGTATTATTGAAAACCTGTGTAAACTCAACCAGCCCTCACTGGGAGATGTGAACAAATCAGCTGCTGATATCATATGGTGAAAGCCACCCAATCTGACATCCACAGAAGAATCATGGCATTTAGAGAACTATCAAAGAGTAAGATGAAATGTATTTTGATGTATTATTTTATTAGTAAAAGTGCAGATAACTAATACATGTTGTAATGTTAGTCCAACAGTTCACAGGGTGTAATTAGTAGTGGAAAGTTATTGGCCACATAAAACCCCCAGATGAAAGCAACTGTGGTCTCGGAAGCCTGTGACGAACTCGAGGGAGAAAAGGAGCCCAGGGCATCTGATAACTTTGGGCAAGTGTGTAAACAATTTCCAACCACAAGGCCAACAGGCTTTGGTAATAGATGCTTAACTCAAACTGAAGTGAGGTACTCCCCCACCAAGAAACACTGGGACCAGCTGAATTAACGCAAGGACTTGACATACTAATGTAAATGAGAGAAGAAAATTTACAGATTTGTTTTCTACCTCTGAAACCATTCTGAGATCGAGGGAAGAAATAAATGTCCGACAGGGGCAGGCAGCTAGATGGAATGCTGCAAAAAATAACTGGCTCATGAGCAG
>NW_018128062.1:231848-232849 GCF_001952655.1 Monopterus albus | reverse complement strand
CACAACAATGAGGTAAAGCAAAACTTCCAAAGCGCAAACCATTATGGACACAAAAAACCCTGAAACCAACACAAACTGTTTGAACTCCTCCCCTCTGGATGGCACTTCAGGTCAATGTACAGTATGCCAAAACAACCAGACACAAGGGCAGTTTCTTTCCCCATGTCATCACTCTTAACACTTAACCCCATGACTGTATAACAGGGCAACTGCACTCAGTGCAAAAACCTGCATAGCACTGTATACTGTATATTTATCTGAAAACCATTCTGTCAAAAATGTGTCTTCTTTTTTCCTAAATGCACATTCTTTTTTATGTTCTTTCATTTTTGTGTTTCCTTGCACATGCACATTGAGAGCCAGTGTACCAGACTCAAACTCCTCATGTGCTCATCATACTTGGCCAATAAAGTTGATTCTGATTCGGCTAAGGACTAATGAGAGCTGGTGCTGAATGAATGCATGCTGCATGGAGCATATTGTGCTTTGTCATATATTATTTAGCAGTCCACACACTTTACACCTGAAGAGCAGTTTACTTACAGTGCTGTGAGGAATAGTACACACCCTGTTACTCTGACGGGAGCTTTCTAAACCTCTAAACCGTTCTGTTTTCATCTATTATTTTTTGCTGTTCAGAGAAATGTGTTGTTGTTGTTGTTGTTGATTTGTTATTTTGCTGGAAAAAAAGAAGAGTTTTAGCTTTTTTGCCAATGATAAGGCATTTCACTTAACAAATATGACTCAGTCCTATGAGAAAAGCATGATTAATGCTCCTACTGGTGAGTGTCGCTCAACATGTCATAGAAGTAGGAAAAATTCTGACATGCTAGACTTTGCTTTGTGTCTGAATGTCATGAGGTGTCCTGGATACATCGGTCATAGTTTGTTATGACATGTCCAACGGCCATTGTCAGTCCTGACACCTGATGAACCTCAAGTCAGGTTGTTATTAGGCTTAAGAGCATTAAAAGCATTAGAAGGTTATCCGTCTTCAGCAG
>NW_018128062.1:228198-231814 GCF_001952655.1 Monopterus albus | reverse complement strand
TACACTGCCAGATGAAGTTTAGGGATTGCTACTACTAATTAGTTGTTTCAGGTTTTATTAGGTAGAACAAAACAAGCATTTAATCTGTATTATACTTTGTAATTCTATGTTAATTTAGACCTGCTATGCTGTTATTCTGAAAGTGTAATGGAATTACTAGGTTGGACCTAGTACCCATCAGGACTGACTTACTTAATAAAACTGACTTGGGCACTTATTCAGGTGAAACTGCCATCACGTTTAAAAAGGGAGGTGTATGTCTAAAAGGGGGCTTAAAAAAATAACCACTGTGATGAAACCACAGTTGTCTTTGGCTTGAAAGCGCAAAAGTTTAACAGCGACAGTCTGTGCTACAAACAGGCGGTGTAGAGTTTTACATAACAGAAAGCATAATAAAAACCAATGACAAAAAGTAAAGACACTGAGTTGTACTGTGGAGGCTGGAAGAGCTTGTGTTTTTGGTCCGACTCATTATCTACCACTTTTTTAAACTTTTTCTTTTTAAATCTGTCTCTCACCAGACCACCGTCTTTAAGGATGTTGCTAAATGCTCAATTACAGATGTACCCCAACTGTGCAGCTGTGAATGTGGCACAGTAAATTTGGGAACCTAGTGAGCCAGCTCGAGAGGTGCAATAAATCAGAGCCATGCAGTAATGGTGCGTGGGCTTCACCGAGCATGTTTTAAGTCGAGAGGTGTGTGTATTTCTTTTATCACTCGCTCTTGGCTCCCTTTATTTTACGCCATGATGACAGGTAGTGAGGACAGGGACTGAGGTGGTGACTCATAATAAAAGAGGAAAATAATGTGAGCGTGTGCCTGGTTTATACTCAGGTGTCTCATTCATTACCCATGGATGTTAGGGGGACAAAAAATGTACATTTATTTAAAATGAAAAAGTGTGCTGCATGCAGGAAAAGGGAGCGCTTCTTTTCCCGGATGGTCATCTTGAGCCTAAAACAGCACAGTGAAAATAAATGATGCCCAGGGGGAGGATGGTGGACAACTCCAGTTTAAAGACCAGATGTTTAATTATGTCACTCAGATTTCCAGGTTTAATTCTTTCTTAGCAACAACATTTTCCAACATAACCCAAATGGTTTGATTTGCCTAACAGAGCCACAATTTCTCTACTTGGAAGAACTTACTCTGTAATTCTAGTTTATTACACCCTGGCTGTTAATTGTTTTAGTCTTCACTTCTATTGGGTATAAAAACACTATAGTCACCAAAATAATTGGTGGGAGCTGTATAGTAGTGTATATAAAGGCCATACTATTTATGCCCAGAGTATGAATCCCTTTGTCCTTTGTCACCACCAGCAGTTTTACTTACTGTATATGGGAAATAACTTAATAGAATGGTCACAGATGATAAATCCTACAGACTTTGATATACTCCTGACTTTTTCTCATGTACCATGCCATTGACCTTTGTGGTTTCAAGTGACATGTCTTAACAAACTACTGATTGGATTGTCATGACATCTGGCTCACACATTCATGTCCACGACAGAATTAATTATAACTTTGGTGATCCTCTGACCTGTCATCTAGAGCCACCATCACATCAAAGTCTTATACTGTCTAGCATTTCGGTTTATGACCAAAGACCTGCTAAACTAATGACAGTCACATCAGCCTCAGCTATACCTTGTGTTATGTGTTAATAAGCCATCGCTAGCATGCTAACACACTAGACAATCGAGGATATTTACTAAACCTTTTGCAAATTACACAAATTTCTGCAAAATATTCTGTCACCGGGAATTTTTCTTTATAGAGGCTTAGTTACCAAAGCTGATAATGTAAATGAGCACAGCAGCAGCTGTGTTAATTTGAATACAAGTCCACTTTGGATCTGCTGTCTGAAGGCTGTTGCACAGGTGTAGCTTTGCTGTGGTTGAAGAAATGCTTGAAGAAATCAACAAAAATTTTGTATAGTCTCCTGCCAGTCAAATCTTCTTTTACTTTGTTCTGTAATTGAAGCATGGTTTGACCTGAAAGCCTGTAAAAGTCCCTCACATTCTCCTCTGGTGAGCGATGCGATGCACAAACACCCTCTCCCTCTTCAAATATTTTTTAACAGCAAAGAGGTCTCAGATGACTAACAGCTGCCATGCTGACAGCAGTGCTGCAAGTTTTACACCCATTTTCTCCTGATGCTAAATTTCAGCCACAGTTCCCTCTGTCACAGCCGTGGTAAATCAGGCACTGAGAGTATTTGTATACATTTCCATTCTCTACTTCCTGATTTCTGTCTTCTTGAATAGGATGGCCTCAAAATACATACTGCATAAGACCAAACGCATAAATTCCTGCGGCGCCGCATTTCTTCTGTTTCTGTGCAGAAAAACCCTATTGAGAGTCTTTAGTAAATATGAACACACAGTTTCACCTTTTAGCACCAGAAAATGAGCCACAAAACCATAGTAAATTTTCCCCCAAGATGGTGAACATAATAAACTATTAAACTGCTAAACATCAGCATATTAGCATTTCCATCATTAGCATGTTGCTCAAAGCACTGCTGTGCCTGATAGAGATTCTGACTGTCTCGTTTAAGAAATGAAATTGTATTAATGACATACAATTGCCCCTTGGTGTTACAATTGTAAAATCTAATAATTTTCACTTTTAGGCTTCAGCATCTCAATCTGGTGTGTATACCATCTAAAAATGGAATGTCATGACAGGGATAAGGCCAGTCCAGCAATACTATCAGACTGAATAAAGATGTCACCACTGGACTTCAATATAGTAGATAGACAAATGTGTCACAAAATAAGGTAATTCCATGGCAAGCAGAATATGAATCACTGAAGAAGTGTGGCTGATGATGGAAACATCATACACACCCTTTAATGTGATGGTTGCAGTCGTCTACTCAGCCATCTGCTTTAGCCACATACTGTGACAGTGTCCACTTCTTTACATGAAAGACTTCTGAGCATCCCACACTTATGTACCTAATACTCTCACACAATTTTACTTCCCTAGAATGGCTTATTTGATTTGCTGTCTAATTCATGCAGTGCAGCAGATGGGCTAATGATTTTGTGTTGATGCAGAGAAAGTGTCAATATGGGGCAATAACCAATATGGCTCAAAAAACAGAGAGCCTGATTGGTGTTGTGGAGCCATTAATATCGTTGCTACTGAACTCTCCAGGTCCTCAGATGTGCTTGTTAGCATTTCAGCTAGTAATAACCCTGACACCCACCACTGTCTCAACACCTGACATGAGGCCTGGGGCCATATCCTTCTAGCCCAATTAACGTGGGCCCAGGAGCCCTACATCAAACCACTCCTCTGTGGGGATGCATTAAGAAACCAATGAAAAAGAAAGATTAAGAAGCAGACTGTCTATTAAAAAGTGTAATGTAATCAGCAAGGGAGGAAAATAGACTTTCTTGGGAAAAAGTAGGGAGGAGTGGGAGTCCCAGAAGCCATCTGATAGCGATGACACTTAGCTGTCCTCTGCTGAGTTATGGCTGGATAGGAGCTGCTCTCTGGGTTGCAACGTGATTCCCAGGCCCCAGTCCTCCTCCCTACAAGATGCAAAGGTTAACAACAGTTCATAGCACGACCTTTCGAACGGTTTAGTCAGCACACA
>NW_018128062.1:222994-228145 GCF_001952655.1 Monopterus albus | reverse complement strand
AGGGGCCATCTCTGAATCAAGATGAACCAGTGTTACCACATACTTGGCCATCACTTCCTCTTTGCACTCTTCTGTCAACTCATCGTGACTTTGGGTGTCCTGTACTCTGGCTCACTTGGCAAATAAAAAATCTGCTTCCCTTTTCCAGCTCTCATCTTCTCTGTTTCTCTTTTCCAAAACCAACAACACCCTTAATCATTAATCATTCCCTCTGTAGTTTTCTCTCTCTTTCTTTGTCATCCACCATGAGTGTTTCTGTAAAGCCTGTGTCTATCAGTGACCTGTGGCTGAGTGGATGAGGCCCACCAAGTCCAGTATAGCTTCCTGTGGATTACATGAAAGACACACAGAGGTCAGTTGATTTGAACTCTGACCTTGGTCAACCACAATATCTGTTTCATATTATTCTGAACTAGCAATATATGAAAAGACCACAACAGATTTTTTTTTTTTTGGTTTTGTTTTTTTTTTGGTTTTTTTTTTTGAGATAGCAGGTTTTGAACCTGGTGTTAGCTTGGATTTCTAAGCATCTGGTGTAAAACTACATAATATGGTTAAGTTGGACCACTGAACAACATAGATCATGACAGAAATACTCCCTATCATGTATCATTCAGCCGTTTCTATCAACAGGCTTTGTTCCTTCATGTACTCTTGATATTAAAACAATGCCAGAAGCATCTTTTCACAAGTAGCTTAACATTGAAAAACATCACATCTGGACCCAAGCTGGCCCCTTTGGAAGTCATCAGAGGTTATCACCCTGAAAGCTATCCTCCACATGTGTGCACACGATGGCCACATTGTAAAGATTTCTTCATTTCCAAGTCTATAGAGGAAAGAGACAGCATTGTTCCAGCCCCTCACCACAGGGGAGTCAGAGGGATCTTTTACATGGTTGTGGTTTTACCGTAAAACATCTTTCTGTCCTGACTGTGTGTCAGACAGCAGGAAAAGCATGTCTGGGATTTACTGGCAGTTGAGGATCTGCAGATGATGAACAAATGCCCGTCTGGGGCACCGTTCTTGTAAAATGCACAAGGTGGATCACCCTGTTAAAGTGGTGCTTACTTCTTTTGCAAGTCCTCTAGGATGACTCTCTTTCACTGTCTAAACACACTTGTTTTCTACCCTTTATACTCTCCAAATGTTCTTGGTTTAGTCTTTGGCTGTGCTTTTTATGAGTACACAAGTCATTCAAAGGTGGATTTGCCCTTGACATTGGCTATACCCTCAACGGTATTGTGTCGCTTTGTAATAACCTCATGTTAAGAGCGCTTACCCCCCAAAAACATTCTTTTTTGAAGACGATGTTTTGCTACTGTGCAAACAGGGCTACCATACACAGATTGGTGACATATTAAAGGCAAAACCACCAACCACTCTAGAACCTACTAGAGGAATGAGGAGCACTTTAATACATTTGTCTGAAATATGACAAGAAGTTGAAATATGAGTCATAATATCTTTTTGACACCTTTTCACATGCTTTCTGAGTGATCCCTTGAGCCCTGTGTAAAAGTATTTGCATTTGTTATCCTTCTTCACTCATGTATTCAGGTATTTCTTTTAATTTATCACCTTCCTGTAGATATAAAGGGAAATTTAATCTGTACTCTATAAGGCAGAGATATATTCAGATCCTTTGTGTAAAATGAGCAATAGAAACATTTAAAAAAATACTCTATTACAAGTAAAAGTCTTTCATTCAAAATGTCACTTGAGTTAAATTGTTATCAGCATAATAAATTCAGTAGTTCCTAACTTTTTTAGCTTGTGGGTCCTGAAAATTATTTCAAATCTACTGTGGCCACTTTTCACAGGTTTTGGCCTTTGTTTGGACATGAATTACGAGCAATTCCAGAGTGATTTTCTCTCTCAAGGGTCCTGACTGCCTGACATTATTATGTTTATTATGCAATTAAATGGTGCCTTTCTGCCTGGTGTCGTTTTACTTTGTATAACATTGCTCAGTTATTATTACTAATGCAGCCTTTTAATGTTGCATCTGAACATGGTGAAGCTCATTGTAACTACATGCTGCTGAGAGTTTAACCTATATTATATTTTATAGGCTGAAGATATGATTTGTATGTAAAATATAAAGCAGGAGTCTCCAACATGTTGTTTGCTCCTCGATACTGAGTAGCTTGCCTGAATATTCAGAGAATAAAAATTTGCTATAAGCATTTGCTGTTTGCTACATACCATTAGATGTACCGCCAACTGCCAAAGCATTGTTTTGATGCTCCAGCAAATATTGGCAGTTTAAGGGGCATCCTTTTCTACAATTTCTAAGCAGGGTTGTGGATGTTCATTTGCAGCGGGCACCCTCGGAATGTGTAGGTAACACTAATTCTAAAATATTTATGATGTCTGTGTGTTAAGGCTGCCTGTGGCAGTCAGGCATTAAGGGGTTTAAGTAATGGCCTCCTTCGCTGTTTGTGTTGATAAGGAGCCCAGACTACAATAACCAACTTTCTGTTGTTTTTACAACACCTATAGTACATACAATCCTATAAAATAAGTTTTTGATTTGTAGAAGGAGGTGTTTGTGAGTTTGGCAATCTGATCTGATGACTGATGTTGCTTATGTGTTTGATAAAAATAAAAAAAACGTGTTGATATTAATATTTAATGACTGGTTAGACAAAACAGTTAGCCTATTCAGCTGGTTTGGGCAGAGATCTGTTTGAAAGTTCGAATACAATACGTGAAAAAAAGAGTAAAAAAGGGATAGAGCACCCTGATATAAAGAAAAACATAACTACAGACAACAAATACATGTGGTGGGATAAAATTTACATTATTCCCCTTTGAAATGTAGTGGAGTAGAAGCAGAAAGAGGATAAAACAATGTCAATGTTTATGTATAGTAGTGGAGTACACACTTCATTGCAATCCAGTTTCATTAGGAACAGCATATGTTCACAAGAATTATCAGGAGGAGATAACTCTGGCTGTATCTGGATGTGAAGAGGCAGAAAGATCAAGATAGTAAAAGGTCAAAGAAGACAGAGGAAGGGATATAAGGAAATGAAGAGACAAAGACAGGAAGGAAGGAAATGGAACCAAAGGTAATGCAGATTTTTACCAGCAGTGTGGTACAAGCTGTTTAAGCAGATAAGACTGTGGGCATAGTGGGATTTAAAGCATGGTTGTACTGTAGGTGACTTCTTCAAATCAGTGCCTGTATCCAGAGGCCACACCTTAGTAACTGTGCAAAATGGCAGTCCAAGTGACACATGGGACAGCAGGTGTGGTTTCTTTCAGCTAATGTTCATATACCACCAGCCAGATGTTGCTGGAATGGTTTGTGTTGAGGATGACTTGAAGGTAACGTGTGGAGACCCAAACTGAGCTGGACAGGACCCATTGATACCCGAAGGTTCAGGCCAAGTTTGGACAGAAATTTAGTAATTATGTTTGGGTCCAGGTCGATGTTCAGGCAGGTGGGTCAAACCTTAGGCTAGATAGCTGTAGCCATCAAATATCTACTTCGATTACTGATACGGTGAAAAACTCAGTACAATCTCATCTGAGCGGGGCTCATTTTGGGTTTGGAGATTTTGTACTATAAGCTTGTCAGGTCATGGTCATGGTCGGGTTTAAACGTCATACAGTACTATCAAGGTGCGGTTGTGTTCAAACAGAAACATGCCACCTGATCCATGCTCTACTTGAAGGTGACCTAGACACAAGTAAATGCTCTGTGACGTAGGCAACATTAACATTTATTAAATGACTCAAACTATGAAAATGTAATTTAGGCCAAACTTTAAAAGGCAGTTCACACTATATAATTACTTCCTTCTACTTCACTTGTGTGTAGCCATGTAGACAGTTCTTGTTTTATGTGCCCAGGATTTTCTGATTTACATCTGGAAACTGCTGCCTCCACCCAAATACAATGAAGATGAATAGACTTTTTATATGTGTGACCACCCCTTCAAATTAGTAATTTCAGCATTCAGCTTGAAACAGCTCTGTTGCATTATTGTAGCCCCCCCTTCTATCAAATCATTGTTGACTGATGCTAATAATAGCCTTAGTTTGAAGTATCATCTGTTTTTTGTGCATTTGTGTTGAAAAGGTGATGACAGACTTATACTTTGATCATTCAAAGTTTACTTCAATGGATGTAAGAGGGCTACAAAACAGAACAAAGAGAAAAGCCTTTTTTTCAAATTTTAGCAGACAGACTAATAAATTTCCTTCCCTCAAGAAACACTCCTGTAACAATGCAACAAATCTGTAGAAATCTCAGTGGGGCCACTCAGCAGTGCTCAGGCATAGGACTAATCACTCAGCAGGGATGACAATTCCACTAAATAAATTCACAGGTGACACACTTGAAAGTTTTGAAGACAGATAATGACAGTGGGTAATATGCAATAATACAGGATTCGTGCTTGTTTCAGAAGGTTTTCTTATGTAGTTTCCCAAATTGCAAGAGAAGCAGAGTTGCCAGATATTGAACAGGAGATTTCAGAAGTACTTGAATGAACTAATCGATAGATATCTAAGCAAAAATAGAACAAGTTCAGCCCATATTTTTTGTCTTAATGGACATAATTAATGCCCACTCAATTCTCTTCTCAAATCAATAAAGGCTCGTCTCTCAGGAAGGTTTATGGGCCAAAGGCATGCACTAGCTACATCTATAATTATCCTGTGTTCAGTGCATTACATACACTATCCTCAGCAAAGGCTGAATCTTCTGTATTCTTAAGATAAAACATTATAACATTGTTTATTCATTCACAGCTCAAGTGAAAGAAATGTCTGTTGTGAGCAGAGAACTTTCAAGGATGTACAACTGGAGAATTAAAAGTGCATAGAAAAGCAGTTTAGAGTGGCATGAAGCTACACTGAAATGACTGAAGAGACAAATACCGTTTGACGAACACAGTCGCTGAAGCATTAACGAGAGGAAAGCAGTTGTTCTGTCCGGAAAACTAAGACAAAGAGTTCATTATTAAACTTTTGTTAGTGATCTCCAGTGGTAAAATGCTCAATAGTACATATGATACTGTATTGTTTCATCTGTGAATAACTTTGCTGACACACATTTTGCAAGCCGCATAAAATATTAGCCCAGTGAATCTAGCTAGGGGTGGAGTTAGTAGCGATCTGTCAGGGTGTGTAGGG
>NW_018128062.1:218643-222959 GCF_001952655.1 Monopterus albus | reverse complement strand
CAACTATAAAAAAAACACTCTTCTTTTTATCCTGTACAAATAACACTACTGTACATTATGTTTGCTGCTGTTTAGATAACATTTTCTAGGGCAGCTTTGATTGATTGTAGCTGCCACCATTTTACTGCAATTCTCCTTTTTGTCTTTTATCACTATGAATACAAAAGCATACCATTTATCACAAAATACAAGGGACATAAGCAAGGTATACTAAGTGTTTTAACACGGATTCCTCACCTGAACGATTAAAATAATCCTGTTTGAATTTAAACTGAAATTTCATTAATGAGCTTGAAAACAATCTCACCAAAAACTTCTATTCAAAATAAGTACATTTCTATCTTTTTTCCTATGCACTTTGATCTGAATTATTTTATCTAATTTGATCCATTTTTGTAGTCACTTATACAGTAAGTATAACTTTTAAAAAAGGGGGTTTATATTTATGGTCCTCCTTTTAAGTGCCTTATCCATTGGATAAGAGGATGTTTATAGGGCATGTTTCTGACTCTGTCAGCTGGTTCATTTCATGTCTTCTTGACGAAAGACTCTTATTTTTTGTACTGTAGATGACTGTCACATAAATACAAAGTGCAGAAGCTTATTATAGTAATAACAGGTACCTATACTGCAAGTACAGTACTTTACCTGCAACAAGAAGTACTGTAGGCTAGTTCCTCAGCAGCATTAATGCCCAGCCTAGCAGTTGAGCACCTGTTTCTGAGAAGAGGGTTTTTAAAGACAAGTGTCAGGATAGTCTTGTTGAAAAGGATACATTTACTCCAAGGATCAGATTGTTCAAATACCTGAAGCATTTTCTCAAGGAAAACAAAAATACTTGCACTGACCATTTTTTTTCTAGCTTGACTATTTAAGAACATTTTTACGTGTGGCAAACATTAACTCTTTGACTTGTATACACACACTCTCCTGTCAAACTGGAAGTGGTCCAATTGATTTTTTTTCTAGCAAGAATTCTTCATTACAAAATTATGTGACATTGCTCATTCTTGGCTACTAGACACTGCTCTGATACTGCAGTAAAGACAGCAGGAGAGGCCTTTGGCCAGTGTTCACTTCAGGAATTCATTTTCATCATGACTGAAAAACCTCTACAAGCTTGTCAGTAAAGAACATTTATATAGCAACAAAACTTTCTTTCTACAGAAAGCAAGGATTGTAGAAAGTCACTTTCGGCTTTTCTCGTTTAGGGGTCGCCACAGCGAATTGTCACACTGATGATTCGCATGTTGACATTTGGCACGTGTTTTATGACGGATGCCCTTCCTGACGCAACCCTGATTCAAACCTGGGGTGCAGCGGCGAGAGTGCTGTGCCTTAACCACTAGCCTACCAGGGACAGCTTTACAGGAAGCGAGAATTGTAAACATTATATAGCTTCCAGAGGTTTACAAGAACTCAACCAAGTAGCAGGGCCTCTCTCTCCACGGTGACACATGACCAAAGTAAAGAATGGGCAAGTAGCATTGTGTTCCTCTTCACAGGTCAAAACACGAATAGAGGTGGCTTTTTTTTCCTCATACTGTTTAAGTCATGAGAAAGGCAGAGTTCACAAAATTTGTGTTGAGAAAGCAAGGCTGACACAGCAGAAAGGAGTGAAGCGATGGACCAGGAGCGTGCTGACTGCATGAGAGAGAAAACAGGGATGGAGGAGATAACCAGAGCTGATGTGAAGGGCATGGAAGGCAAAACACTCTGACAAAGACCTGAGAAGTGTGAAGTGATAATAAAGATCCCAGTGATGGAGATCAAATGGGAAACAGGGCATGCAGGCTGGTAATGGGAATAGTGAAGCTGGGACAAATGAGAGGAAAGAGGCAGTGGAAGAGTGTCAGCTTAAAAGTCTGGAATCATGACAGATGCACACTGGCCCAAAAAGAATTTTTGCCCATAAATACACATTACTAAAGGTGCAGCTGTGAAATAATGAATAAATAATGAATGAATATATCTTTTTTGAGTGATTAAAATAAATACATTTTTTCAGGATAGTGTCAAATACAGATCAATAAAAATCATTTTATCCTATTCATGTGTGCAGGGGGCCAACAGGAAGTGAGGCAGCCAGAGGAGGTCTCTAATGTATAGGCTCTACAAATACGCCAACGGACAGCCAGTGAAACCCTGAAGAATGTTGTCAGAGTCTGCGTCCAGTGAGCAACTTTCAATGGAATGAATGGGGAACAATACAATCACTGCTCTTCAAGTGTAAAAAAGTGTAAAATCACATTCAAATTCATGTTTAGAACTGTTACCTAACAAAAAGAGGGTCCCAGGTTTGATTCTTGGATATATCCCCAACTTTTTTGACAAAGCACCTGGGTAAGGAACGTGTGTTTTGTCAAGCCTAACTCCGTTTTTACTATTTGAAAACTAACCTCTGTTCCCTGAAAACAAATCAGACCAGAGCGCATTTGATCAGAAAAACTGTCCCCCTGTCTGTTCTACTGTATCGGACTGACATTTGCTAAATATTTGTCAGGATCTGATCAAACTGGCTATTATCCTAAAACTAATTAAAAGGGCAGACAAAATTAAAACATACTTGGTAAATGTGAAAGCTCAAAGCTATTTGGAGCATGTAACAAGACAGAGACGCTACTGCT
The DNA here is from genome assembly GCF_001952655.1 of Monopterus albus. Taxonomy (NCBI): domain Eukaryota; kingdom Metazoa; phylum Chordata; class Actinopteri; order Synbranchiformes; family Synbranchidae; genus Monopterus; species Monopterus albus. Next base: position 220,332 of record NW_018128062.1, on the reverse strand, counting down.
ATGTACTGTACAAACATTACAGCTCTTCACTACCAAGCAGAGAAAATATGTATACTACACCTCTTCCTCAGTGAATTTCACAACATGACCTTACAAATTCAAATAGATGTTCACCAGTCATTTTCTATTAAACTTCAAGAACAAACAGGCATGCAAGTGTGGTCTAGCAGAAGGGAATCTGAGGTTTTCCTAATTAACCGTCTTATCCTCCTTAGAGTGTCCTTAGACTTCAGTGGAAGCTGGAAAGCTTTTGCAGGAAGACTGGCCTCAGCCTTTTTCCCCTTCACGGGCTACCGTTAATCCTAGACCAAGACAGGAAAGTTAAAGGTTCCCCATATCACTGGACCTGTGCCAATAGTGACTTCAGAATACACCCCAGTTTAATCCCATTTCATTACGTATATTTTCCCATTTAGGCCAACAGCTCCCACTTCCAGTAAGTCACATGTGGAGACTGGTTCTAAAGGTTCAGTTAGTGATCGACTCATTATGAGAAGGAATAAAACCTGTGATTGGGGTGCTTCTGAACATATTGTGATTACTGGTGACAGACATGGCAGATGATTTATCAAGACATTCATTCACTGTATCATCAGTACTGCTGTTCCTTGATAAGAGAGATCAATAGAGCACAATAGATGAATAGGACTGCCATTAAACAATGGGATATCAAAAGAACGTCATTCAATAACCATAATCACCACCTCCTCCTCTTACTGTACTGACACACAGGGAGTCACCATGATTCAAATGTTGGTCGGATTTGTGCAATATTTTTTCGGTTCAGGTTATCTCATTTCTTTCCTTCAATTTGTGCTGAATGTTTAATGTTGAGTCAGACTTTCATTTTGTAATATCAACACCCACACAAACTGTCATAACAGTTGCTCAGCTATGCTATACTATGACTCAGAGAGATAGCTTCCCAACAGTGGATTTTAACAGTTTTGCCTCCATATAAGGCATTTGTTAACATTTTGTGTTCAGAAAGTCATTAAGGTGTGTTTTTCTTTATGTTTGAAAAAAAAAATCACAAGCCCCACATAAAAGAATTAAGGATGTCTAGATTGTGTGAGTTATGTCTTTCTCACATGCTAGTACTAATGATGGTAAATAAACAAACTGTCAGAGCTCTAACCCTGTGACTTCAGCAATCTATACGTTACCCTATTAACTGAATCACAATACAAGGTAACTAGGGAGACATGGGGTAATGGTGGAAGTGGTAAAACCACCCACCAAAATAGAACTAAATGACAACAACATCAGCCCCCCAAGCTGGTTAACTCCTCGTGTGGAATAAAATATGTGTGCCACAAAGAACTGATATCCTAGTAAAAATACATTTGAATATAAATCTAAGCCCACCACTGAAATAATAAACATGTTTTTATGTGCATGCACAGCCATTATAAAGCAACCATCCATCCATCCATTTTCCTCCGCTTATCCGGGACCAGGTTGCGGGGGCAGCAGTCTAAGCAAAGATGCCCAGACTTCCCTCTCTCCAGACACTTCCTCCAGCTCCTCCGGGGGAATGCTGAGGCCCCAGACCTCCCTCTCTCCAGACACTTCCTCCAGCTCCTCCGGGGGAATGCCGCGGCGTTCCCAGGCCAGCCGAGAGACATAGTCCCTCCAGCGTGTCCTGGGTCTTCCCCGGGGCCTCCTCCCGGTGGGACATGCCCGGAA
>NW_018128062.1:200272-218121 GCF_001952655.1 Monopterus albus | reverse complement strand
CCGGCAATGCGAACCAAGCTCCTGCTCCGGTCGTACAGGGACCGGACGGCCCTTAGCAAATGGCCCCGGACCCCGTACTCCCGGAGCACCCCCCACTGGGCGCTGCGAGGGACACGGTCGAATGCCTTCTCCCGATCCACGAAACACATGTGGACTGGTTGGGCAAACTCCCATGAACTCTCCGCCACCTTGAAGAGGGTATAGAGCTGGTCCAGTGTTCCACGGCCAGGACAAAAACCGCATTGTTCCTCCTGAATCCGAGGTTCGACTATCGGTCGAATTCTCCTCTCCAGTACCCTGGCATAGACTTTCCTGGGGAGGCTGAGGAGTGTGATCCCCCTATAGTTGGAACACACCCTCCGGTCCCCCTTCTTAAAAAGAGGGACCACCACCCCAGTCTGCCAGTCCAGAGGCACTGTCCCCGACCGCCATGCGACATTGCAGAGGCGTGTCAACCAGGACAGCCCGACAACATCCAGAGACTTAAGGTACTCGGGGCAGATCTCATCCACCCCCGGTACCTTGCCACCGAGAAGCTTCTTGACTATAAAGCAACCCCTACAGCTAATTTTGTGCTGAAATAAAAGGAGATTCCAGCATATGCTGTTAAGAGAATATTATTTCTGCACATCTGCAAAAGGAGTTCAGCTGGTCATTAGCTTGCCCAGGCTGCGAACTGTGGTTTGTACAAATGAGCTTTTACTGCACTCCACTAAATTGGGACTTGGGTTCCACACTTAATTTACTGTATACTGAACTGTGTAGAGCCTGAGCACATGGCCGTCTGCTGCTGACCAGCACTGGGAAGCGATAATGACTCGGGTTTGTATTCTACAATAGGCTTCAACGTGTGTGTGTGTGTGTGTGTGTGTGTGTGTGTGTGTGTGTGTGTGTGCGCGCGCGCATTAGGAACTCAGTACCAGTCTGACGCCAGCACCACAGGGTGTCTGGTCTCAGCTCAACCCTCGATCCTCACCCTCCATGCTCCCTTCCACCTTAAACACAGGTCTGCATTACAACACACACACAGACTCAAGCCCATTGCTATGTAAGAGGCAGCACCACAGAGACTCTCATCAGCCTGCCTGTCAGCCCCCTCCAGATCAACTCTCAAGCGGCTAAATGCAAACCTGTAGGAGGTCCAGTGGGGAGCTAATACATTCCAAGGCTCTACCTCATTTCTGCTCTGTGTGTCGTTTTGAATCCAAAATAAATGTGTACATTCCACAGACATGTAAGTTTAGTGCAGTGAGTTCACATGCTTTAGATAAATTCCACTGGAGATAACAGTTTAAACCCTCAAATCCACCTTTCAAAACCACTGACATAGCTCATTTTTCTGTTTGCTCAGCATCTCAAACATTATGTGAGCAATAAAATTGTCTAGATAAACAGAAAAACCAAAAATGTAATTGATTTATGTTATCAAGCATGTGAAAACATTTGTAGTCACTCACATTATAATAAATTGGAATCCAACTCTGGCAAGTTAATTCTGATACAGTAGATTGTTTTAGATGTTTTTTTTTTAATATATGCAACAGCTACACCTTGGAGCGTGTTCCCATATCCCAGTGAAATAAAACAAAAGATCTGTCATTCAGTATCAGGGAAACAGCCGCAGGATTTTGTTTATCTTGTCTAAGCTTCCATTCCAATGAAGAGAAAGTGGAGGCAGCCAATGCATGACTGCAAAACAAATACAGTGTTTTCCCTCCCACTGCAGCCAGTGACAGGGAGAACAAATGGCAGGCATTTCTAAATGCTTGCTCTCGTCCTCTGTCTTCCATTCCTCCACCTTCTTGCTTACGCTTTTTTGTCCCTACCATCTTCCCACTTGTCTGCAGTTGGCCAGTGCTGCATTTTTGCACAACAAAGCAGAGGTCACAGCTGCACTGCTCCTAAACCAGCTGCAGATGTGTCAGCACAGTTACCTGACAACCGGTGCAGATGGAAAATGCGCTGATGCAACAAGTGTTGCTTAGCCAGAAACTATTTTGGCTCACTTGGGAGAACCACTGAGATCAGAGAAGCAGAATAAAGACTAGTTTGCTAAGTTTCTGTTGAGAATGTTGCCACTTATAGCAGCTGGCGTAATAACAGTACCGATACACAGCAAACAATAAGGAAGGGGAGAAGGGTGCTGTAACACAGATCTGTAACCGATGAGACAATGTTGTGTAAAGTAGAACGGGTCTGGCTGGAATATTAATGAATTTAATGATTTATTTGTCTTTCACAGAGGAACACACCCATGCTATCAGGCTTCGACTGTCAGGTAGATTAGCATGTTCAAATATGCACATACTGAAAACACTCAGCGATTTACACAGTCAGGTGGTCCCAGGGTTCAGCTGCGAGAGCGATTCCTGCAACTGGAAACACTTGAATACTTCAATAATAAGATTTACATCCCAATTTTAGTGTCCATCTATAATTTGTGGTATACAAAGTCAGCACAAGACTCTGATGAGCTCAGTTAAATATGAATCAAATATGTGTTCCCACATGTGAATGTGATTTGGCCTTGTTTTTATTCCTTTCTATAAATGAAGCTCCATTATAGTCCTCCTTTAATCACTGAATTATCTTCATATCCTAGTCACTTCTTGGATGTGACCACACATAAAACCTTGTGGGATTTACAGTGGCATTATTATTTCTGGGCCATTAAAAATGCATAGATATGCGGTGTGTTAGTCACGATGGAAAACAGACATTTTTATGAGGCTTTTACCTAGGCTACTTTAGAGTGGTAAATCAGCAATGTCACAGGGATGCCCATAAACCTCTGTGCACTGGGTTAATTTGATGTCAGTTATGCATTTTTAAGCATACTGTACAACACCTTCATAATTCAATATTCTGCTAAATATATGACAGTAGGCAGAAGGCACATACAACCTGCTAGCAGAGACTGTGTTCTGCTGGTGTCCAGCATGCCTGCAGAGAGAGGCTGCTCTCTAGCGCCCCCCTGGTGGAGGAGAGTGACACTGCAAGCTGTAAAGACACATAAGGGGATATTTTCTAAACCTGCCGCAAATTACAGTCAGGTTTGCAAAATACTGCAGCACCACAATTTTCCTATTTAGTGGTGTATTTATATACAATACTGATGATGTAAATGAACACAGTCACAGCAGTGTTCATTGGAATACACCTCCGCTTAGGATCTGCTGCCTGAAGGCTGTCGCACACGTGTAGCCCATGTGTAGAAGGTTTACAGTGACTGAAATGGTTGAAGAAATCAACAAACATATTTTTGTATGACAATCATGCAGTCTTCTGCTAGTCACATCATCTTTTGTTTCGTTCAGTAACTGAAACATAGTTTGACCTGAAAGCCTGTAAAAGTCCCTCACAATGTTGGGGGCGACTGTGGTTCAGTGGATAGAGCGGTCATCTCCCTACCAGAGGGTTGGAGGTTCCTGCAGTCCACATGTCGAAGTGTCCTTGGGCAGGACACTGAACCCTCAAAGTCGCCGCCATCGGTGTGAGTTTGCGCAGATGGCTGCCTCGGTTTTGTACCGGAAACAAATTCCTTGTGTGCATAACATAACTTGGCAAATAACGGTGATTACAAAAAACCATTCTCCTCTGGCAGGAAATGCAATTTACAAACACCCTCTCCTCCCTTAAACATGTTCTTAACTCTCAGATGACTATGAGCTGCCATGTTGATATCAAGGCCAAAAATTTTAAATCTGCCTGAGGTTGGATTTTAGCCACAGTTCTCTCTGTCGCAGTGGTGGTAAATCAGGCGCTGAGGGTATGTATTTGCATTCTCTCCTCCCCTATTTTCCATCCCTGAATGAGAGCACCTTAGAATACATATTGCATGAGACCAGATGTGCAAATTGTTTAGTGCAATAAGATGAACCACAAAACCTTAATAAATATCCCTCATAGACAAGTTTACATGTCGACGAAAACAGCTAGTTGCATGTTCATGTCAGTGGTAGAAAGTCTGCAAAGGGGATGGATTAGCTTATGACAAGCTGATCATGAAAAGTTGTTTTTATGGCTAAAACTTCACAAATAAAAAATAATGACTACAAAATATTCCCGAAATATTCAAAATATTCAAAATATTCTCTGTTAGCTCAGAGTGCAGACTTAGCCATTAGCTTAGGCAGTCTGGTCAGAGTTTTATGAACGCTTCGTATTGTTTAGCTTTAAATCTGAAAAAAAAAACATAAATAAAATTTAAATAAAATAAAAATGCAGATTTTATGGTTAGACAGTTCACACTGTTACTGTTTGTTAAGGCTGCATAATGAATACTCCTAAGATTCTGTTTGACATCCATGTAGTTTTGTTTTGGGAATTAGTGACAGCTGAGAGGACCAGATGGATTTGGAAAATCAAAGCTATTGTTACGTTTATAATATTCCAGAGAAAAAAAACTTAAATTGGCATATAGAATGATGTTTTGTGATCAAAAATATCAATGGAGCTTGTCAGGAATGAAGCTAATTGTTTACAGTGCAATAATCTGAGCACATCTGCAAACAACATGATGGTAATATTAACTGTGTGCTTCCAAGTGAAACCCAACACACAGGCATTTCTCTACTTGTGGAGCTAACTTTATGTTTATAATAAATGTTATCACTGCTGCTGTTTCAGTAAGATTAGTTAACATGTCTATCAAAAGGTGGCATGTGATAAAAAATGTGAACTACTGCTTTAACATTACAAGGGTGTGTGACAGCTACTAATTCACCTCAAAACAGCAATTCCATGGGTTTCCAGCAAGTTCAAAACTGAAAATGTCCAAGCTATTATGTCACTGTGGAAATGTATTTGCATTTTCAAACAAACTGCTCCTGAAATATGACTGGTAAGTTTCAAATTTGTTCAGTGAAACAAATTATTTCCAGACAATTGACCGGCAACAAAAAGTCCAAGCAGAGACCCTGGTATATACACAGTACTCTCCAGCTCCAGTCTCCAAATTCATGTCTGTGACTTTTATAACATGTATGATAGGTCATCAAAATTCAGTTTCAGTGGTAGTTAGTAGTACTGATATTTTTGTGTAAACATTTGAGCAGTTACTATTAAAATATGGAATTTAATTTGTTGTACTTGTTCCCTTGTGATTCAGTGGGAGAGGAATGAATTATTCCTCAGCTCTGCATATATAAATCATGGGGAAAAGCATGAACAGCCTCTATGGACTTTACAGATGTTAAAACCGGTAATAATTAAAAGTTACAGCTCAGTTTTTGATGTCTTCAATGCACTTAGTGGCCTCTTTTCAAACACTGACACAGAGCGAAATGCACACGAGCACAAACATTCTGACAATGTGCATTCACTGATGTCCAGCGGAGCCAGACCTGATGTAGTTTTTGACTCCAGCAATCCCTTAAGGGTGAGGGCTGGAACCTGGCCTATTGGTGTTTCCTTCCTGCCAGTCAACACCACCACCTCCCACTTCAATTTTGACCTTTGACATCGCTCTGCAGCCTGAGAGAGCAGCCTGGTGCTAGGTCTCCAGTGGATCCAGATCTGTGTGGCCTGACATAGATTTTCTATATACTTGTAAGCACTTGAGTGCATCAGTGAGAAAATAATAAAACAAGTATGCATATATTTGTGTCTTTATATGAATGTGCAGCCACATGCAAGCTGAGCTCTGGCCAGGAATATCTTTTTTTGCTCTCTTCTCTTTATCCCCAGGCAGACATCCTAATTACAACCAGTTTGGGTAACTGGAAATGTGAACCCAGGAAGCAAGACAGTGCCAAGAAGGTTTGTCCTTTGATCAGCTCACCGGCTGAGCAGCTGGTGGTCTAGCGTAGAGCAGTTTTGGGGGCAATAGTACCCTTTACTGTCATGGTCTTACCCAAGAAATTAGTTGAAAAAGGAGACTGTAATTGGAAACGTATAAGACATTTTATTCAATTAGTGGTAGAGAAAGACATTAGTAATGACTCCATCAACATGTGGCATGTTCATTAAACATAGGCCAATACACCCTAAAGTCTGGATATTGGTAGTTCTGGGGTAAATCCATTATTCTCTGAGAACCATAATAGTGATGGAGAGGCGGTAGGCGACACAACAAGAGATATTTACAAAGTGCTATCAGACAACTGATTGGTTTAAGGAAAACAGACAGAAAGATGACTGGTCAGATACAATTAAGTAACAATTTGTAAACAGGAACACAGAGAAAATTTGAGTGGGAGGAATTTCAACCAGAGAGGAACAACAGCAAAATGTAAGGAAAGGTTTTCTGTTTTTAGTTTTTGCCAAAATTATAGTAGTGTCACAATAATGGCTGTAAAACTGTGACATGGTAATGTTTCTTACATTGCAGCCCAATGTCCTCCTTCATGTTCTTCTTGGTGTGTTATGGCTGTTGAAAAACTATGGCATGGTGCATTACTGCCACCAACTGGACTGGAGTCTGGATCGGAATGCTAACATTTAATGTCTGTTAAAGGTAAATGGCATCGAACATCAGCAGCGGCAGCTGGGGTAGATGAATGGATCCAACAAACGCCTGACTTTCACACATACAACTGGAGATCGAGCTTTATGTCTGACATTGAACTTTTCATTTGAGAATGTTTTAATCAAACCCAGGAGCTTTCCTTAAGTCTATCCATGTAGTTGCTAAACTTAACCATGTCAGCAATTGTCTTTCATTTTAGCTGCCAGAAAGACATTGTCACTTTTTGCGTTGCAGGCATAGCTTGTATACATTTTGCTGTGAGACAGGGCTAACTGTTAGCAGATAACTTACTATACAGTGTGCCAGGTGGCTGTGTATAGGAAAGTCATTGGAGGATTGGTGGTTAGCAGTTCATTCATTCATTAGCAATAAAACAGCCTTATTTGATCTGGTATGGTGACTAATGTTACCATGTGTAAAATTGACTAACCTTGTAATAAACTTTACACTGTGTAAAGTTTATTACAAAGTTAGTCAATTTTATACAGATAGTTTGCATATGCTTGACTCTTCTCTGCCCCATTTCAGTTTTTTACATTATTCTAGAACCTTAAATTGTAGTAACAGAGATGGCTGTTTAGCCAAAGTTGTAAGAAATCCTGATTTAAAAGGCAGTTAAATTCACTTCTGAGTATATGCTTTCAAAAACCATGGTACAAGACTGTAAACAGTGAAGCAACGTGTTTTATTTTCACCTACAAGACTCAAATGGACATAGTAGGCCTCTGGTTGACTCAAATGAGTGAATTAAATAAAGGGCAAAGTTACTATGTACAGTATATACTATTATCTCAAAGGAGCATTTAAGGTAATAACCAATCTATTCAGTGAACCTAACTCAAAGGAGCATTTAAGGTAATAACCATCCATTCAGTGAACTTAGAATTCAGTTGTGTGTGCAGCTAAGCTGAACACTTTATGGAAACCTGAAACATCCAGCAATTTCATTTCATGTTTTGCATCAGTGTTTGATGAACCTGGCAGCTGCTGTATGGTGCAGTGTTTGTTCTGCTATAACACAGCATTTTTTACAGTTCTGATTCATACCTCTGACTGGCTTCTTAACAACACTGACTGAAAACCAAATACAATAATACAAACATGACTTCTTAGAAACAAAACTGAAATTATGGTATTTATGGACAATATAAATTGTACACCTACAGTAGTGTGAAAATACTATACATCTTTGTTGAAAATCTCATGGAACACTTTTGAAATGACAGTCTTTTACAAAACAACTTTGTAACTTCTGTGTTGACCAGGAAGCTAATCTGCAGTCCTATTTACTTAGCCATAGCTTTTTTCCCCATGTGTATCACCCTTTCTACAGAATAACTTGACAATTGTTGTTAAAAAGGCCATAATACCCTGGGTCATGCTCCCTGCTGCAACAATGGTAGTTCAGTGCTGCTAATGGCAGCTCTTACCTCACTGGTTTATTCATAATCATGGTATTCACTGAGTGTATTAGCATTAAAAATGTCAATGTATTCATCACATCCAGTATAAGAAGCGAGAGAGATTCAAATCTGCTCAAAGTGGCAGTGATGTAAGAACTCAACCAATTTGCCATCTGTATTAGTCAAAACTGAATGGTGTTATCTCAGTGCTCAGGCTACTCTACATGTGTAATGAGGGCTGCTGGAAGCCTTTCAGACTGCTGAGAGCAGAGCAGGCACATGTCTCCATCCAGCTAACTTCCAATTGACAAGCCTTCACGCATTTCCCCCCTCCCCTTTCCACCAATTAGCTCCAGTATTAGCATATGCACTCTATTTGCATGAGCAACGACTAATTCCTGGTGTCATCGCGCAGCTGTTGAAGCAGATTAGCCAGCTAGCAGTCAGAGAGATTCCTGTCTTGTCTTCTGTCTCAATGTTGGATCAGACTTCAGTGGAAAAATTTAATGAAATACATGTAAACCATCATGGGCTTGCTATAATCATCCACAAGGAGCTTCACTGCAACTCTTGATAACATTTCAACTCTCTATGAATAGAGCTGTCAAGGCCGCGTGTGTGACTTCAAGTGTGGATTTCTGTTGCCATCAGTGCAAAATGATCGATGTTGAGCTGATGCTGAGATAAACTTGCATGCTGGAGGTATTTCCTGTTTGCTTGTGTCATAAATAGCACTGCCTTGGCCATGGGCCTCAGTAAATATAGTGAAGAAATATTTGTCATAATGTTTCGAGTGTTTGTGCAGGGAGGTTGCTGCTATCATGACTGTTTTGCTGTACTACTTGAGAGGGTTGAGAGTATCAGAGTGTGCACTGACATGTTTCTTTCAGTGAAAATATTCAGGGTTCATTTCAAGATTAATTTCCTCAGTATCCCACCAGATTCCTTTGCATGTATTTTGAGATATGTGGCTGTAAATCTTTACATCTTGGCATTTCACATTAAACTTTAAGTATTTGGGTCCATCACTGCCATTGTGCTGTCAGAAGTCACATGTATGGCAACTGTGGGAAAATGCACATATTCAATACAGTGTATATACACAATACACAAGTCACTGGAGGTGACTCCAATGTCTGTAGATAGCAAACATGGCTAAAATAATCTTAATTCAAAAAATGTCTATTATGGAAGCCAAGAGTATAAAAAAATTAGTATGAAAAGTCAAGTATGACCAATAAAAAGTATTATATTTATGTTTCAGCCATCAAAGCTTTCATCAGGGCAAGAGGAAAATCTGATTTAAAAAAAATGTAAACAGGAAAACTTAGGCATGTTAAAATAAAAATAATAAGACTTTCTATCCTATAATATTTTTGACTTACTATCTCACCATTTTCCATGTTTATCTGCATTAACATACAGTATCAATTTAAAATAATCTATTTCAATAATATATCTCTTTTATGCAAGTCTGATCTCAGCAAGAATGGAAAAAGATTGTGCCTGACGAGGAAAAAAAAATCATTACTTCATCTCATATCATAGCTTTATGACTACAGATGTCAGGGCAATAGGACTAAATGACTACAGACCTGTCGCCCTGACATCTGTAGTTATGAAGTCCTTTGAAAGACTGGTGTTGGCCCACCTGAAGGACATCATAGAGGAGATGACAGTAGACTTCAGGAAGAGACCTTCCACCCTACCCTCACCTCACCATATTTGGCAGCACTGTATCAGCAGTAAAGTCCTACAAGTTCCTGGGCTCCACTATCTCCCAGGACCTGAAGTAGACATTCAACATCAGGACCATCATCAAGAAGGCACAGCAGACGATGTACTTCCTGCGCCAGCTCAGGAAGTTCAACCTGCCCCAGGAGCTGCTGATACAGTTCTACAGAGGAATCATCGAGTCTGTTCTCTGCTCATCCATCACTGTCAGGTTTGGCTCAGCAACTAAACAGGACAAGAACAGACTTCAGCGAACAGTGAGGACTGCAGAAAAGGTCATTGGTGTGAGCCTGCCCTCCATGGAGGACCTGTACACCGCACGGGTCAAAAGGAGGGCAGAGAGGATTTGATTTGATTTTTGATTTGATTTGATTTATTCTTTCAAGCATGTAAAGACAGTTGATATGTCAACACACATAATTTTACACATATCCATTCCCCCAGGCTGTCGCTCTGATGAACACTTGACCCACAACAGTATGACTGGACAATAACCCTCAGTGCAATACCTGTAAATATACATTGTACAGATTATACAGACTCGTACAGGTCTCTATTTTTAAGTACTCTTTTTTATTCCTCGTTTCATAATGAACATTCCTTTGTCTGTCTGCACCGTTTATTGCTTGTTAATACTGTTGATTTTGTTATATTACACAGCCTTACACTGGTTTACTGTTTACTTGCCCCTTGCTTGGGGATATGTGCATGAACGTTGAGAGACGATGTACCAGAGTCAAATTCCTCGTGTGTCCGACACACCTGGCCAATAAAGCCGATTCCAATTCATATTTTGATTTATTATGTCAAAATGTAAACATACTGTGAGCATTTTTATGTTTTGATTTATTTAGGCAAACTAAAACAAATTAAGTTAAGGATATCACAGCTATGAAAGCCCATTTCTGCCAAGAAAAGAACAATAATTAAACATGAAAAACTACATCTGGGAAAAAATACTCATGATTTTATTGAATGATTCTTACTTAGTAACAAAATTTTGACTTACAATAACATCTCATAAATTTTGACTTTTTAAAATAATCTTATCAGGTCAGGACTATCTTTCTGTGTGGGAGCCCACCTCTTAAACATAGGCATGATAGCAATAAAGGTTCTCATAATTTTATGTCATTTTTTTTCCTCAGTATCTTAGAAGTTTGACCTACTTTGTGTATATTTACTTTTCATATCTATATTTTCATTTCCTAGCAGAAATGGAGTTCCACACTGCAAAGCTCACTCTCGCTGTCTCATACACATTTCATGTGTGTGCACATCTACATGCTTTCATTGCTGCTGTCAAACCAATAAGAGTTAAAATAAATAAAGCACTGTTATAATAAATGTGAAGGAAGGGCTAAATACTGCTGTGATTAATGACATAAAAACAACAGCTTGTAGGCCAAGGGACAGACTTATCACAAGAAAGAAAAACAAAGATAAAACAGTAATATCAAGGGTGAGCCTTCCTCGGCTACACCAACTGCCAACTTACAGTACTTTTGTTTTTACTTCAGTAGGTGTTTTAGTAAAAGTGAACACTGAGTTGAAATACTGAGCTGGGGTTGCTTTGGTATCCAAATGTGTTTTGCCCTGCTTGTATGTATGTTTGTACAGCATTTCTTCTTTGAAAAGTGAGATCTACATGATGTGTTGTACTATATAGACTTTAAAGTGGTTTTCAAACTATGGGTCACGACCCCTCAGTGGGTCCCAAGATTATTATGCATTTACTGTCTAATATTCATATAAAAGAACAAAAATGAAGAACAAAGAATACTGGATATATTTAATGCTTCAAGCCTCATCAAATATTTCAAATGATATAAACATACAAAAGTCTAGACCCTTTTGCTTGAAGTAAAGTCTTTTACTTGGTCATGTATTTGACAAGTTACCCCAAAAAAGGATTTGTAATGGGAAAAGAATATACACAGTATTCAAGTATCATTTAAATTAATTACAGACAAAATAAATTAGAGTCAAAAAAATTGTAAAGTAAAAAGATCATAGCCCACAAACTGACAGAGGAAATATCTGAAATAGAAATTAAACTAAAGTTTGGTGCTTCAGCCCGACGGATTTATTTGAGTGTTCTGCGCTAAACTGTACTGAGCCAAGGGCTTACAAGCCACTGGACCACAACAGCAACCACAAAGTAGTGATGACAGCATGGAAAAAGTCTAAAATTACAGATAAGTCTTATCCTGAATGACACGCTGTCTTCTGTCTTAGCTGCTGTCCATTTTCTATAAATCTTACCAAAATGCTCTCAGGACTCAACTGAACTTACAGTATTACTTCCACACAGCCAAAACAAGTCAGGATTTTCTAACAGATTTTTTTTTTTTTTTCTTTAAAATGTGCACCTCTTCCACTGAGTTGTACTGACAAATTGGAGACAAGTAAACATAGTCCATCACACTTTCAGCCATTAACTCTGTGCAAATCACTGCGGTGTTAATTATTTATCAGCTTATCTATTTAGTTCCCCCGCTGATGTGAGGCCCTACACTGGCACCCAAACTTATACCGATACAGCTAACTCTGAATCTTTTTGATTACAGCTCGAGTCAGGTCCAGATTTTACACAAAAATATCCGCAGGAAACAAAATGGGTATGGGTTTTGCAAAACTGGACCAATGTAGTGCCAAGATGAAACCTAACCTTCAACTCACTCAGACTAAGATTTCCCTGAAAAGCCTCAGATTCCTAACTCGCCTACACCAAATAGAAAGGTTTGGAATATCTGTGCCAAGGCTAGGTGAACAGCTTGCCAGAAGTAAGTTGATATTACAGCAGTAAGTCCTCTCTCATTATTGTAATTAGAAAGGGAATGACACAATTCTCAGTGCTTGTTAGTTTTACTTTAACTTGGATCCGAGTATCAGCACCACAAAGGATTATTACCAGGCGCAGTGGTGTCTCTTTGGTTGCCATCACACTGTAATATCTTACAATTAAGATCTAATCTTTTCCATTGGCTTTCCACTGCTGATCAAGATAAGCAATAATCACTTCGATCCCAGAGTTATAGCTGCCATCCCCATCTACTCACAATACAACAATCTTTTATCCAGCTAGTATTATACTTGGCACAAGCTTCAGGTTGACGTCCAAAATAAGGAGGGCAGGAGGTAAAAGCATTTCTTCTCACTGCTTTGAGAATGTTCTCAACCTCTGCTTTTGTTCTGGGCTTTGACTTTTCAATAATAAATAATGCATCTGGCTCATTAGTTTGCTCACTCTGCGGTGGTTCACCTCAAGGTCATAAATCAAGGAGGAATGGCTGTCAGGAATAGGAACTCGGAGTCCCAACATGCTTTCACTGGCTCAGGATCGCTGACTGTCAGATCCTGTAGCAATTTTGGTACCCACATGTCCTCGCAGGCAGGCTGATAATGATCAAACATGCAACACATATGTATGTGAGATATTTGGCAAAGAGGAATTGTGTTTGATTTATTTGGCTTGGAAAGCTACTTTTCTGCATCCACAGGACAGGTACATACACTCTGGCAAGAAAATGTCCTTATTGTCCAGTGAGGTGCTCACTAATGGTGGACCAGTGAGGGCACGGCTGGACACAATAGAACCTCATTTTATTAGCTGTTTATTAAGGTGATAATTAAATGCACTTTACACTCTGTATCATATAACCCCATGTGTATGATCTACATCCCTCGGATACATGTATATGTTGCCCCATGACAGTTGTTTTGGATGTCTTTGCCCTTTTGTCTCCAGCCCTCCATTTGAATCGTCATGCTGTCCAGACTCAGACCAGTGGAATGATACCACTCTTTCTATGGGCTAAACCAGGTTCACTCCTGCTCACTGTTAGCCAACTTATCCTGTGAGAGTGTACTTCACATGTGATTAAGTTATATATTAGTTTCAAAAGATGGCTTTTTCAAAATGATTGCCATTTTAAATCTAAATAAATGTTGATAATTTGAGTCACTTGCCAAATGCACGGGCAGAACAGGGTAGATATCCAGCAAGCAATGTATCTTTCATGATTTAAGTTCTGCCCTCTATTCATTGAGTAAGAGTGGCTCTATGTCCAGCTTCATTCAGTTTGTGCCTGGGGAAATGATCAACTGATGCAGCCCCGTCACATTGCTCTTCATGATTACATCTTACTGTAGGAAATAATTACTGGTAAAATCATGAAAGCACAACTCATATGATTGTCAATATAAGCTAAACAGATGTGCGGTGTGCTTCCCCATGTGTACTTGCATCGGTGTGTGGGTGTGTGAACTGCCTGCTGCTTCTTTGGGTCTGTTTGGGTGGCAGCAGCCCCAGGAGTTTTGCTCTCATTAGGAGTGCCATGGGCCAACTCAGCATTGCTCCATCCTTAACAGAAATTCTACATGAAAAATGACGAGTTTATGTGCACATGCACGAGAGAGAGAGAGAGCACAGCTTGAGTACAGTGTAGGGTTAGAAGCGTGAAACAGGAGCTTTATGTTTGACCAAGTAATCATTTGCCAAACTACTTTTCATAATCAACCATGAATTGTTATACATGTATAGTAAGAATTAATTTAACAATTAACCATGTCAATTTAAAATTCCTGAAATTAAATATGATAAATGAATTAAGCCCTGCGATGGACTGGCGACCTGTCCAGGGTGTACCCCGCCTCTCGCCCGCAGCTGGCTGGGATTGGCTCCAGTCCCCTGTGACCCCGTTTGGGACTAAGCGGTATAGAAAATGGATGGATGGATGGATGGATGGATGGATAAATGAATTATTGTTCTTGAAAGGACCTGCTGTTCCCCTGCTACAGGGGTATGTGCAGTATGGAGGCTTCAGTATGCTGGAATTAACATATCAACGTGACGTAAACCTGTTCCGAATGCCTGCACCTGAAGGTGAGGCAGAGATGCTGCTGCGATAGCCTCCACCCCTCCAAGAGCGGTGCATGTTTTGTGTCTTTGAAATCTCTTTGAAATCAGTTTTAAACATGAGAATAATGGTGTAGAGTGTAAAGAGTAGATAAATTATTGCATAAAATGACTGTTGGTGTCAGACTGCATTTCAGAATTCTAAAGTTGAAAGGGTAACAAAAAGGATAGACAGGGTTTAACACTAGCCCTGGTGGCTCTAGGACAGCACTACCTTATCCATATGAGCATAATCCTGAGACCAAGTTCTGCAGAAATGTCAGTACTGCTGTTCTACCTGAAAAACTGAGCTGCTCACAGCAACTTTTAGCATGTTGGATCTTTTCTGTGTAGTTGATTTAACCTTCATATTCATAACACAGCTGCAGAAGGGGTACAAGAGCTTCCTCTAGTGTCCAAATGAACAGAGGGGGTATATGTAGTCTGGAGAATTATCCTGCAAAGGTAAAAACTATAAACCTGTACCTGTACCAGACTGGTAAAGACAAACATGAACCAATATATTACCTACAATCACCTCTAAATCAATCCCAAACCCGACTTGACCTGTTAATACAAGACCTGACCTGACCCATAATTAAACAGAGGTGCTGTTGGACAGTGAAGGCAAAAGCTCAGGGCACAGGATACCGTCAGGGCCACAGTTACATGATGTGATATAAAAAAAAAAATAAAAAAAAACAAATCAAAACAATAAAATGCATGATAGTGCATGCAGAGGCAAAGAAGCTATAATCTCAGCAGGTTATGTTCACTTGTTTTGCCTTCTGCCCAGAACCAACTGTGTGGCACAGGCACACACTCACACCTCTCCAGACTTCAACTTGCTTTATGTACTGCTGGCTCAGCTTCATTAAATATTTAAATCTTTTGATGAGACACTGGGATTTAATGTTAAATGACCTTGAGCGTTTTTATAAATATCAACTACCAAATTCCCAAACCCTAATTTGTATTTGTTATTTAAACACAAGGAATATGGTCTATATTTGTGCCTTTAAGAGGACATGATCTCACATTAGAGTTAGAAAGGCAGCTAACCTGTAGTGTGTATTTTCAAAAATATACACATATGCAACCTAGCCTGTAGTTAGGAGCATTCAGAGAGTGGAGGTAAATGTCTTTTTCTGTTTCAAACATGAGTGCTCATCACTTCATCCATTAAACTTAAAGGCGTTACAAGACTAGTGCGGGTCTCTTCAGGGAGAGTGCATCTTGTAAACATTTATTAAAACTTGATCAGTAGGGCTGCAATTAGTTATTTCCCCTCTCATCACCTTTTTTAAACATTCATTAATATTTAGTTTGAACAATGACAGGGACATGTGCTCCTTACACTCTCTCAAGCACTGTACCACATCTGGGAAAAGAATAGTACACGCAGGTGAAGGACAGGATAAGGAACAAGCACATCAGAGGGACAGCTCAGGTCGGCTGTTTTGGGGACAAGGTCAGAGAGGCCAGATTGAGATGGTTTGGACATGTGCAGAGGAGAGATAGTGGTTATATTGGTAGAAGGATGTTGGAGATGGAGCTGCCAGGCAAGAGGTCAAGAGGAAGGCCAAAGAGGAGATATATGGATGTGCTAAAAGAGGACATGAAGTTAATTGGGGTGAGAGTAGAGGATGCCGAGGATAGAGTTAGGTGGAAACAGATGATTCGCTGTGGCGACCCCTAACGGGAACAGCCGAAAGAAGAAGAAGAAGACACGCAAGTGAAGACTCCATTGTAGTCCAGTTTGATACTCAGTACCTGAGTTACCTGTAGCTGAAGTAAACTTGATCCAACCCAAGAACATCTGCTACATCAATGAATTATGGAGCAAACAAATGGTGAAGGACTTGTGAGTGTTGACTAATCAGCCTGCTCACTGGACAAGGTGGTGAGATTGTGTACAATAAACGTTTGGATGCAGACACATATCCATCATTGTGCAAATGTCTGGAAACACTATAGGCAAAACACGTGTACACAGAGGGCATCGTATGAGCGGCTTGCCTGCCTCTAGTCACCACCGTGACTAGAGGCATCAGCAGGCAAAACAGGATCTGTCAAATCAGAGCCACCGCTGGTGAAGAAGAACACAGATCCATGTCCCATACAGAAGTCAGCCAATCCAAAAATAGGCCTGCCCTGGGAACAAAGACAACAACAGAGCAGTAAGCTGGTGTTGTGCACGCATGTGCACACAAAAACGGCAGAGAGGGGCAAATGCATGCCCACGCTCACTCCCCGGCTGAGTCAGGAGGGGTGATAGGTTGTGTCTGGCTGGTGTGTGAGTACATACAATATGTGTGTAAATTTTCCTCTGGTTTTCAGCTTTTACTGTGCTCAGTCCACTCACCATGTGTGCATCTGTGTGTGCGCGCTCGACAGGTAACATTACCTTCTCACCTTAAGCCAGGGACTGACAAATAAGAGTCTGATTAGTCTCTTTCCTCCTCCATGGCATAAAACCCATCCTAATCCCTGAGCAAATAGTCTGTCTACAGGGAGAGGGGCGAGAGTCTGAGGGAGGGGACAGTTCAACCTGCTGAGTGGTTTTAGGAAGGGCAGGAGAAGAGGAAGAGTGAGGGTTGGATGGATTGATGGAAGAAAAAGGTGGGACTGAGGAGTAGATTGAGAGGGAGGGATTAATGAGGTGGAGGTAGGATGCGGGGGTGGAGAGGCAAGAAAGATGAGGTTTGGAGAGAGGGAGGAGGAAATACTCAGTCTAAGAAGGAGCAGAAAGAACAGGGAGGGAAAGCAGGTGATTAAACATGCAGGAGCTCAGGTGAAATGGGGTCACTGCTGCTGACCTGTGCCGATGCTCAAACCCTGACGGGAAATTAAAAAGGAGTGAAGCTTGATGAATCAACACTCCTCTTTGCCAAACCTAATACTTTCTATTCAAACACCCAGTAGTATGGAGGGTGTGTGATGTTTTGTGTGCCTAAGTGTTTTAGGTGTCCACATGTGTGCGTAAGCAAACAAAAAGAAACTGACCATGTGATGTCTTGTAGGAATTCATCCCAAGATTCTGTTTGTTGTTTTATAAATGAGATGTTCAATAATTCTCAAAGTAGTAGCACAGAAAATCATGGTGCTCATGCTTTCAAGTGAGTAACGTCAGGGCCCTCATTCACAGGAGCAAATATGCCCCAATCTCTCGACTGCAAAGGTCAGACCTTTTTGAATATGTCTCTCTCAAGTCTTGGAGAAACACACACAAAAAAATACAAAAACAAAAAAACAAAAAAAAAAACATGCAAGAACACATTAAATCAAATCAATGATTTTTTTGGTACAAATTGTGTAAATTTGTGTGTAAAATATTATTAGT
>NW_018128062.1:197005-200229 GCF_001952655.1 Monopterus albus | reverse complement strand
TTCAGTGCATGTTGCTTTCAGCCTGTTCACTGCAGTGGAGTATCTGTGTGGATTGCTATGAGCCATAGTGTTTTTTTCCATGCTAGAAGAAAATGATCAAATTAAGGCCGTCAGGAGTTGAGCTTGTAGACTAGTAGAAAGTAGTTAAAAAGTCTGAGTTTTAAACATTGAAGATGGAGTTTCAAAGGCATGGACATTCACAGTACTGGATATGGAGGGTCTACCAAAGTAGGTCTAGGATTCAGTATTGACAGTTTGTCCCAAACCACATATTAAAGTCAGGATAAAGGTCTTTTCACACCAAGAGCAACGCAAATAAATGATATGAAATAGTATACTTTTCAGAGATGACTCAACCACACCGTGAACAGTACAGACAAACCAAACACCATGTGAAGAATGAATGTGAAGTTCTAAAGCGTCACTCTAAAAATGAAGTTCACATCAAGTGACGATGAACAGGTTTTGCTAAATACAAGGAGCAAAAAAAAAAAAAAAAATTCTGGGTGCATCCTATATTAAAAAACAGGCAACCTGGAAAGTTTCACTACTTGGTGCAAAGGTTGAAACTGTTCTTTTGACCTACTTCAGGATGTCTGTGGCACAATCTGAGAAGCTGTTGCTGCTGCCACAACACTTGAAGAGGCAGAGGAGTAATTACAATGACCCGATCCAACAGGAATAACACCTGGCCATATGTCAGAGGTAAAATATATACTGAACACCACTTTAATAAATGAATCAGATAGATTTAGCTGATGGGTGCACTATGTACTTATGGTAACACTGTTGCAATGTTCTTTAGGGAAAACCGTTTGGCACATAACCTGTAACAGCAGAGAAACAAAAGACTTTTGGAACTACTCATACAATTACAATATTAATATTTTACATTTGTTTAAAAGTACCTGCATGTCAAATATTTATTGAAAATACTAAAAGTAAGCATGCACTTTGCAATGTAAAGCAATCATCCATTAGCAGTAGATAATAGTAGAAAATTACTTGTAACAGGGAAGTGGATAAATACTCCATAAAACCCATTTACTACACAGAAATATACATTAAAACAAGAAATGTGGGGAAAAAAATTTTAAAAAAGCATGTAGCATGTATAATTCAAAATAAAAGTTTGTTATCCCACTAAGGATTTGAAAGGAATGCACAATAACAGAGTTATGCAATTATTAAATGAATAACTGATTCAAACATCTTTTTAACTTAAGTAGATTCTTCGTCTTGAATTGTTATTTTGGTTGTATTTATAAAGAACCCACTTTACTTCTTGGAAGTCATTTATTTTGAAATAAACATGACTTGATGAGCTTTAGTTCTCTATTTACAAATTTAAGAGTATTTTCTGTTTGAAAACTATGTTCTGAATTTAAGATAAAAGTATAGTTTGTGATATTGTGGGCCCCCAGATAACTTTTATTTTTTTAATGTATTCTTCTGTCCGTCTCTGCGGATCAACGAAAAAGAATTATAATCTTGAAAAGCATCACACTGTGCTTTAATGTGTCCTCTGTGTTTTGTATGTGCCTACATATGCTATAAGTGTCTGTATTTATGTGTTGACATGTACATGTGTATATGTTTGACTATGTGTGCAAGTGGCAGACAATAATTGTTAGCAGAGGAAATGAATAGTTGGCCACCATCATTCATAGCTCCCTAATGAGGCGGCTGGGCCCTTGCTTCTCCACGTGCCTCCTTGTTTTATACATTCTGTGTGGCCAGGGCTCAGAAGACCCAGGGGCCTCATTACCCTACTGCCATTGTTTATTTGGAGGTAAGAAGAAAAGAGAAGAAAGATGAAAAAGGTTTGTGCTTCCTGCCTATGGCTGCAAACCTGTGATGGAATTCACTTGATCAGCACCAGATTGCTTCTTGGTGTCATCTAATCCTTTCTGAGGATTATTGTTTTGCTATTTTGGGGAGACCCAGCTCCCTTCCCCTGTGAGGTCTTCAGAGCACACTTTGAAGAATGATGTCATGGCTTGAACCAGAAACCTCATATGTTTTAATTAAAAATGAATGTCTCCTGAACACGTTACAGGATTATGCTGCTACATGGGAACATGGCTCAAAACTTGACAGAGGAAAAGAGAAAAAAAAAAAAGAAAGGAAGGACGTAAAGCATGAAGGGGGCATATCCAAGCATGCAAGAAAACAAAATTAATATTTCTTTGTCAGTTGAATTACACCAAGTAGCTTTCAATTCAGGACATTTTGGCTGTTTAGCATTTGTCTAGTTTCCATGAACTGCGAGCCAAATGCAGCTGACATGATGTAATGGGATTTAATTTTTAAGTTTCCAAGAATACTGAATCGGAATCAGCTTTATTGGTCAGGTGTGTCGGACACACAAGGAATTTGACTCTGGTACATCGGCTCTCAATGTGTATGTACATATCCCCATGCAAGGGGCAAGTAAACAGTAAACCAGTCTAAGGCTGTGTAATATAACAAAATCAGCAGTATTAACAGGCAATAAACAATACAGGTAGACAAAGGAATGCTCATTGTGAAAGGAGATAAATAGGAATATAAATAGAGTACTTAAAAATAGAGACCTGTACAGATCTGTATAATATAATCTGTACAGTGTATATTTACACTTATTGCACTGAGGGTTATTGTCCAGTCATACTGTTGTTGGTTAAGTGTTCATCAGAGTGACAGCCTGGGGGAAGAAACTGTCCCTGTGCCTGGTTGTCTTGGTGCACAGTGATCTATAAACGCTGTCCAGAGGGGAGGAGTTCAAACAGGTTGTGTCCGGGATGTAAGGGGTCTGCGGTGATCCTCTCTGCCCTCCTTTTGGCCCGTGCGGTGTACAGGTCCTCCATGGAGGGCAGGCTTGTACCAATGACCTTTTCTGCAGTGTAATGCAGTGTCATGTTAACTGCATCGTCCACTGACCTGTTTGCCTGGTAGGCAAAATGCAGGGGGTCCAGCAGGGAGTCTACAGTGCTCTTCAGGTGGGCCAACACCAGTCTTTCAAAGGACTTCATAACTACAGATGTCAGGGCGACAGGTCTGTAGTTCAGTCCACTGATGGAGGTTTTCTTGGGGACTGGGATGATGGTAGAGCATTTGAAGCAGGAGGGGACTTCACACAGCTCCAGTGACCTATTGAAGATGAGCGTGAAGATGGGGGCCAGCTGATCAGC
The DNA here is from genome assembly GCF_001952655.1 of Monopterus albus. NCBI lineage: Eukaryota > Metazoa > Chordata > Actinopteri > Synbranchiformes > Synbranchidae > Monopterus > Monopterus albus. The sequence continues at coordinate 197,056 of NW_018128062.1, read as the reverse complement.
GCACACTTTCAGGCAGGATGGGGTCACGCCATCTGGGCCTGGTGCCTTTCT
>NW_018128062.1:194847-196988 GCF_001952655.1 Monopterus albus | reverse complement strand
GCTGGAGGGAAGGGTGGCGGTTGTCGGGGGAGCAGCTGCTGGGTCTGAGGTGGGGAGGGGGAGGGAGGAGCGGTTTTTGTCAAACCTGTAGTAGAACACATTCATCAAAGAGCCCATGGCATACCTTTCTGTGTTTTCTGACTTATCTCCAATGTTACAATGATGATTTATCAACTTGGATGTGACCTAAAGCTTAAAAAGAGGTGCAACTATGTTGTAGTACTTTGATGCAGCAGCAACTTTGATTGTACACATCTCGCAAACTAACAAGACTTTTATGTCTAATAAAATGTGATAGTTTAAGGATTTTCTTGAATCGTCATAATCTCCAGGTAGTTGCACATTCATGTGAGCTTGCCTGACATGCACCGGTGTGATTGTAAAAGCAGAATTTTTCGACTGCGCCCGGTTTTGTGGATATATTTTACCTCCTGGTGCTGCACGGTGACCAGAGCATGTGAAGAAAAAGACAGGGCCTGAGGTTACTGCATGTCCGGGAATGTTCCTGTACAGGGACTCGTTTTAACTGACTGGGTCTAACCTACAAGCAGGCAGCCAGTGAAGCCCCCCGCTGCAGTGAATGATCTGCTCATCAAAGCTGGATTCCCCCGGAGCAGAGTACCTGTTTGTTCTGAACATTTGTGGCCATTGTGTCTCTCACCAACCCGCATTGTGATGCAGGTTGGTGAGAGGATTCTAATGATCCATGATGTTATCAGTGCAGCTACCTGTTGGAATTCATTTCACTACTTTGGGAATGTGGCTGTCTGTAACACAAGAGATGATGCCATGACCACTGGTTGGATTTACAGACCTTGGAGCTACTTGAAAGGGAGTTATGTTTCCACTACTCCGTGTGACTTAATGGTAAGTCTAACAAAAAGTGTATGGTTCATGTCTGTTAATGCCTTGTTTCTGTAACAGAGAGAATTGTTGTTAGGCTGGAGAAGTTACTATGTCTGCGTTATGCCAGTTAAAATATGGGGTTTCTCAATTATCCACTTTGTTTAGAGTGTTACACATCTCTTTTCATTGGTACATATACCGTTGTTTACCTATCCATGAAGGAGAAATTCATATTAATTAATCCCTTTGTGGTTCGTTGTGCTATGCACTTTCATATTCTGACTTGAACATATAAGGGTAGGATTTAGGGTATTGTCATTGTCGAGAAAACAGCTTATTTGCCAACATTTTTCAGTTAAAACATTGTCATAGCTTGCTGACCGGCAACAGGAGTTGTGCGCATTCATGACTATCCTCTCATTTTGAGGAGGAGGCTCTCTGGTGTTATCACTGAGAAATAATTACAGATCATTTGGAGTTATGATGGGTACAAAGATAATATATAGGTACCCAATATTAAATATTAAATGGCTGGAAATCAGCATGCCACGGCCACTTTAAACTTACCACTTTCACTACAATTCAATTACTACAGAGCAAGAAAGCATTTACAGATGAGGAAGAAAAGAAATTTATCCCATGATAATCAAAAGACCATAAAGCAACACAACATGTTTCATTTTGAGCATGGAAGTTAAAAGAAGCAGTTGAATCTATAGTTAGTTCATGGATTCTGGCAGATTCGGCTGGATTCTTTTCCTTCATTTCATTTTAATTCTTTGTAATATAATGTTATCAATGGCTCTGCAGACAAGATGGAACAAAGGTTTAGAAAGGGGTGTTCAGTTTGAAGTGACGTGGTGTAAGGTAACAGCGCTGTCAGATGAAATAAGCAGGCCTACTGTCCACAGGTCTTTGAAAAACAGTGGGACTGATTATAATGACCGTCTTTAGCGAGGCACTGAAGAGGGCTGACAGGACAGGACTGGATCTGTGTGTGCTGTATTGTTGTTGTGTTTGCAGAGAGACAAGAATCAAGTTAACGTATTCAGTGAGTTTTGTTGTGGTGTGATCTATTATGTGAAATGTTTTAAATCTAAAAAAAACCAACAGAACACTCATTATGGGGAACATTCACAAAGTTAGAAATGACAGTGCTGACCAAAGCGAGATTATCAGAGTTGGATATCGATTTTCAGGAATCTTTTCTCCCTTTTTTCTCAGAAAAAAAAGCCTCAAGTGTTTCTCTGAATGCAGGAATGTATGACTAATAGGAGGATTAGCATTTCAATAGC
>NW_018128062.1:183382-194836 GCF_001952655.1 Monopterus albus | reverse complement strand
GTTCAGCACATACACACATTCAAAACATTTTAATGAATAATGAATCATTTCCATAATCAAAGCTAAAGGGCCAAATATTGCACTACCACAGTCACTTAATGTGCTCAGTTAAAAACTAAACTCTTTGCATTTACAATGTCACAATAAGGATATTTTGAAAGGTTTTTATGCAAAAAACAAAACAAATAGCTTAAATAAAAGCATGTGAATACCACAGAAGCAATTCCTGAAGAAAATGCATGTGAATGCTGTTTACATTGCTGCTAATTGGAATTTTTGGCAGACTTTATAAATATATGAAAACATACTGAGTGAGAGTGAACGGGGGCTTTGAAACATGGCTGTGGCCTGCAATGCATTCTGGTTTGTGTCACCATGATGAGCTTAGTCACAGTTAATTAACATGCTACAACGACTGTATACAGTATAAACAGTTCTGAGTTATAAATCCAATGTGACTGAAATGGGTCTCCATAGGCTTATAAATTCCCCACTCACCCCCCACTTTGGAGCAGTTTTATTCCTTACTTCAAGCTTGGGTCCCCTACCAGAGGCCTGGGAGCTTGAGGGTCCTGCGCAGTATCTTAGCTGTTCCTAGGACTGCACTCTTCTGGACAGAGATCTCAGATGTTGTTCCTGGGATCAGTGGCTCCACACTCTCCCAGTTTGGGGGTCACAGCCCCCAATGTTCCTATTACCACAGGGACCACTTGTGCCTTCACCTTCAACATCTTTTCTAGCTCTTCTTTCAGCCCTTGGTATATCTTGAGCCTCCTGTTGTTCCGTCTTCCTAATGTTGCTATTGCTTGGGATTGCTACATCTATCACTACGGCCTTCTTCTGTTTGTCCACCAATACTATGTCTGGTTGGTTGGCCATTACCAGTTTGTATCTGGAAGTCCCACAGGATCTTAGCTTTGTCATTCTCAGCCACCTTTGGAGGTGTATCCCATGTACCCCATTTTGACTTTGGGACTTCCAGCTTGTACTCAGCACAGATGTTTCTGTACACTATGCCAGCCACTTGGGTATGGTGTACAGAAACATCTGTGGCAGATCCATGTATGCCCTGCCTGCTAGCATCTTGCACCCCGCTGTTACGTGCTGGATTGTCTCAGGGGCCTCTTTGCACAGTCTGCACTAGGGGTGCAACGGTTTAAATTACTCACGGTTCAGTTTGTATCACAGTTTTAGGGTCACAGTTTCGGTACGGCTTGGTATGTGTGTGGTTAGGGTGGTCCTACCTCCCCCCCATGGACAAAAACAGACCTCCTGTTCTTTTGTAATGTTTACTTCAAACCCACTTAATGTCGGTGACCATTAGGAATTCACTAAGCATTCAAATCAGGAATGAAAACGACTTTGAAAAGTACCAATATAAGTGGAATTTACTATACATGTATCTTCCACCAACAAGTGGGATTTCTATCTCCTCTAGCTCTCTTATGCCAGAGGGGTACCTGATGACTGGCAGGGTGTAGGTGTTAATTGCCTGGACTTGGTTCTTTCCATTCAGCTGATTTCTCAGGACTTGCCTTACTCTCTGCAGGTACTTGGTGGTTGCTGTTTTCCTTGCGGCCTCTTCATGGCTCCCATAAGTCTGCGGGATCCCTCAACATCTGCTATGTTGCCTTCTGGTAGTACAATCCCCTCAGTTCTGACTACCTTCCCTCTCCTTGTTACCATTCGACCACATTTATCCAGTCCAAATGACATTACAATGTCCTGGCTGTAGATCCTAGTGGTGTGGATCAGTCAGTCGATGTCTCGTCCACTCCTGGCATACAGCTTGATGTCATCCATGTAGAGGAGGTGGCTGATGGTTGCTCCACCCAATAATCGGTATCCATAACCACTCTTGGTGATGATCTGGCTGAGGGGGTTCAGCCCTATGCAGAACAGAGGTGGGCACAGAGCATCTACAGTATATAAGAAAATACAGTATATGAATTTATTATAATTTAGTGCTTAAAAACAAAGGGAATTTATGTATTGTGTAAGTGCTGAATATTTTACCTAACTCATAATGATTCATAAACTGTAAATATCATTATAATGATATTCTATACAGTTCATCAGTGTGTAATACTGAGTAGTACAAAATAGTGTGTACACTCTGGCTGACATAAATGCATCTACATGAACCGTTTTGACAATTTGTAAGTATAGTATGTTAACATTCATGAATAAAAAAAGTAAGTCATAATTGCACAATTTGAAATATGGAAATGCAAAAATTCATCCTCTACTATAACTTTACCGTCTATTGTTTTATACACTTCAGGTTTTAATCGAACCTTGGCAAACACAGGAGCACCAGGTGCACGTGCGACCGTCACGTCCGCCATCATCTATAATAATCCACATATAGTAATATAAATATTTCACAAAGAATGGTTCTCAAACTGTAGGTAAAGCAAAAAAGATACAGAAGATTAACAGCGTGTAGCTTGGAAGACAATACAGTGTTGCCAACTTGGCGACTTTCTCGCTAAATCTGGCGCTTGTGACTCTGCATTTATTGTCCTCAACGAGCAACGGGTGCTGCCATGAGCCCCGCCCTCGTCCCAAAGCGCGGCAGTTCCAGCTGTAGTCAGAGCAGAGAGGCGACCCACACCGATCCGCCTCCTGACTGCTAATGAATCGCCCACCGTGCAAAACCCCGCCGCTGAGCCCGGATACAGGAGGAGGGTAAATTGATTAAATTTGATATTCTAACATTTACCAATACAAGACAAAATTGATTTATGTAATGTGGGTCTAGACAAAGCATTAAAGTCATGAAGTTATTTTGAGAAGTGATGGCCTATTTAAATGGCAAAATATAAAACAAGCAAACCAAGAATCAACAGAAGAAAGTTCATTTGTAGTTCTAAACATATTTAGGGTGTTTTTAACTCACTTTTTGTTTCTCCCATGACATTATTCCTCTCTCCTACAGTATCCATTACAATTACATGCAAATAGAATTTTATGCAAATTAGGAGATGACGTCATTTAGTCAGTTTTACTGGTTTCTCGTGAAGCCATTTCAGTTCTTGTGCAAAGCTTTCTCTTTGTTGTGGTCCTAGAAGCAGGAGGGAGGCTTCCTCTTCAATAGCTACTTTCTTTACTGAGGAGTTTGCAACATTGAATATACCAGAGAATGATGATGCATAGACATCACAGTAATTAACTAAGAATGCCTGAGGTCAGAGGTCACCTTGTAGGGGTTTAGCCTCCCTCAAGAACAACTGGTACTGCATTTTGTGTGAGCATCTCTCACAGAACAAAGCAAACGTATTTATACGTGAATATGCAGATTGTAATCAAGTATTACAGAATGCACCCCTAACCTTCAAATGTGGTGTCATTTGGACAAAGTCAAATTCTGAGAGACATCTCATGCATCTTATAAGATCATTTCTACGTCCTTGGTTGATCCAGATGTCATTCCAGTTGGCCAAGTACGCACAGTAGCACATTCCAAATCTCTTATATTGGCTCTGAGGACAGAAGAGGGAGGACAGTGCTAGAGGAGTCATGACTGAGGACACATGAGACCCTCCTTTGTGGAAGTTTTTTTCTGAACTGGCATGCCCATTTATCAGAAATCAGTTGGTGATTGGATGCTTCAAATGAAGGATTTGAGAAGAGGACATCTCATGTCATTAATAATGTGTTTCCTCGAGTCTCTCTTCTTGCATCTTACGTGGGCGGGATTAAGACACAGGGAAAAGTGAGTAACCAGAGAGGAGAATGTTTGGCGCTGATATCACCATGTACTCCTTCTATGCCCTTCTCCTCTGTCTGATATTCTGTGCATGCTTCCTTTGCTTTGGTGCCTGATTGGCTTCTGCTGGGTTTGGCAGGGAGCCTATGGACTCCCGGTGCTGTTTTTGTGTGCGTGTGTGTGTGTGTATGTCTGTATGTCAGCATTCTGCACATGTATCTGCACCCAAGCCTGTATAATGAGTGCTCCGTAGTAAAACTGTCATCTGTAAATCAAGTGGAGTGCCAGGTGCCTGGTAGTGCCACACTCTTGATTTAAAGCTGCTACATGATTTAAATGATATGTTGTTTGGAAGTTGACAAGGTGTTAGAAAGCAGCTTTCCAGTGGTCGGACCTGAGCTGGTGTGTCTGACCAGTTCTGTAAATTTTCAAAAACCAATCATTTGATGTTTAAAACCACACTGACGTTTTAAATTGGTTGTTAATGGAGATTTAGGTGTGAAAAGGACGCCTGGTTTAAAATGGTCTGCAAAGTTTATTTAAATTTTTTTCTGGCATTGTGTTCACTACTCGACTGCTCACCAGAAATAGATTCCAGGAGACTGTTTGCATTTGCCAGCATTTGATAGCTCCTGCAAAACAAAGGATTTTCTCTAAGTCGAGTTTTGCTCTACTCCTACATTCCTGTCCTTAGAGTTCACCTAACAGTTTAGAAGACTCACTGTTTTCCAGCCCAGTCCGCCTCCTTCTGTGCTTCACCAGCAAACATCCTCAGCCATAGCACAGTTCCTCTGCAGCTAAAATCAATTTTCAGCAGCTCATAATCAATATCTTATTATTTAATATATACCAAAACAGTGAAAGGGCTTGAGTAAAAAAAACAGCTGCATTATAAGTTATAAGGTAACTACACTAAATGCAGAACATTAGATGTATGAAACTGAAGAAATAGTGCTTCAGAGTTTTAGTTAAGTAAAGCCCTTGCATCTATGTACTTAAATACTTTCCACAGCCACTGACATCCTTAAAAATCCAATGCAACCAATCTGAACAGGAATCCAGAGCACTGGCATGATGCAATTATGTGCCAAGGAAATATTTTAACTGCGAAGCAGTTGGAGGAAGTGTGTTAGTCACTGCATGCTACTTTGTCTACACATGGATTTCAATATAGTAATGGAATTTATTGTAGTTCTGACTGAACAAAGCTGAGCTGATCAGAAAAAAACAGCAATTTCCCCCCATCTGTTGTGTAAGTAGTTAGACTAGTAGATGTGTAATAACACAAACTCCATCATAGGTGTTACACATTTTCCATGCAGCTCCAGTTAACAACCCCATCCCTGTCTGTGAAAGCCAGACTTTGTCCCTAACTTTGTGTGAAAAGACCTGAAATGATTGGCTTTCTGTTACAGCTGGACAAATGACTTGAGAACGTTTTTCACAGGCCTTTATTCCCTCCCAGGTTCAACCTGATCAGTGAGGCACATGGAAGCACACACACTGCGTGATTAAGTGTTTAATCGAAAGAAATTAAAGCCCAACACTGGCCTCACAACTCTTGGTTCTGCCTATCTGAGGCCAAATATCTGCTCAGTTCTTCCCCCTGCACCTGAGGTCAGTGGGCCCACCAAGTCCTGAACCAAACCCAGGCCAAAAAAGTGGGTAATTTAGCCCTGCCTGACATCGCTCATCAGTTCCTGTCGGATAAAGGAGTCAACATCAAGATGCAGCCTGATGGCTGAAAAATATTTTTGAGTGTTTCTAGGTGGATTCAGGGATGTGTGCTGTCCTGCTGGTTGGGCTGTGCATGGAAACATGTTCTTTTTCTCTCACTGTGCTACTTTGTATTGGGAGGAGGATGGAAGCAATTACCAGCACCAGCAGCTGAGAGAGGACCAAGCCTCTGCACATCAATCAGCATTACTCCACCACTCGTGCGAGTGTGTGAGAAGGAGTGTGTGAAAGACCACCCCCCAGTGGTGACACGCTTCATAACAGCCAGGCACTTAGAGCACCATAACAACCACAATCTGCTCAAGGGTCTGAAATCAGAATAGAGGCCCTTTTTTCCTCTAAATTAATTTTCACCACCTAATTGCTATCTTCATTACCGGGGTACAATAATGTCAAAAAACACTGTCCTGATTTAATTTCCATGGCTGAATGTGAAATGAGTCGGAAAAAGAGGCAAAGCGTGTGCTGCTTGTCATTTGATTCATGCTGAACTGCAAAGCAGAGGCAATTTAGGTTAATGTGGAGTGAGGAAGAGGGGAGAGGTTACAAAAAGCAGGGGTAATTTGGTGTGGCGAGTTAATGAGTCATCTTTTGTTCAGAGTATTTGATTGACAAAAGAGCCAAGCAGCATTGGTGTTAGAGAAGCCTTAAAGGGCCTCTGTAAATTTTTCATTCTGTCACTGTTTTTTTTGTTTTTTCCACATACACTTTATTTGGTTTCAGCAACACACTCCTTCTATCTCAGGCTTTATGTCTCTCCCTCTGGTGTCTAGTCCTCCTGTGTTTAAGCTAATTGCAGCTCTGCTAAGCTTGAGTGTGTCAACTGTGACATTTCCACTGTTGGCGTAGCAACATTAGCACTGCTCTCTCATTATGTCCGCATTAGGGACATCACACATTAGCCAAACTTTCCTCTGGCTGCACTTAACACAGAGGGAAAGGGGGTTTTGATGTTAAAAACCCAAATGCTTTTAACATTTAATATGATCTTCTCTGAATTCTGCACTGGCACTTCGTTTTAATGTCCCTAAAATTGCACTGCCGAAAGGTAAGCGGGAACAATCATCCTCCACTGATTAGTTCTCTGCTCTTGGAGCATGGTTACCCGAGCTCCATCACCTCATGCATACTAAACCAATGAAAAGCACAACAGCCAAATCTTTATGTGTTGTGCCTCTAAGAGAGAATGAGCTAAAATAAAAGCTTGTGTTGTGCATTTTGTCTATGGAGGACTGGGTGTGTATCGTATTCAGGTTGAAGTTCAAGGCCAAACTGCTGTTTTATGAAAGGGAGAGAAAGGGAGAGAAAGGGTGCGCTGTTCTGTGACGAATGATTGTTAGAGAGAACTCAGCGCTACAGGTAAACAAATGAGGCTGATTTTCTTTGGGATAAAACGATTTGAGAGTCTGGATGTCTTATCCATGATGAGAAAACAGCAGGGTGTCGCACCATCAAGGCCAGCACTCTCTGAGCCTGGTGACGACACAGACATTTATACCATGCTTGATGTAGCTATTGATTCTGCATTATTATATTATTTACTGACACTGAAAGCTGCAGCAAACTGTATTTCCACCTTTCAACACTGCACCTCATGAATGAGGATTTCTTCTCTCTCCGTTTCCATTACACAACTTGCAGCGCACTGGCGACAGGAGCACACTCCTTTTAAAGAGAATGAGACAAGCTGCTGTGATTGGCCGTGATAGGCGCCAGCCCACACCACACCTACTGATAATTTATTCCTCCTCATTCAACTGCATGTACTCAACATCAAGAGGGCTACAACACACTGAGTGACTGTGGTTAAAAAAAAAGAAAAAAAAAAAAAAAAGGGGGTGTGGTGTAAAGAATCACTAAGTATTACATCATGAATATTCCAGAGAAGAATCATTTCAGGATTTGAAGCTCCATTCCTGGTACTTCTGAGTCTGCCTGACATAAATCCGAGAGAGGTCTGTTTACTTCTGTTTGACGCACATAGTTGTGTGTTGCCAAAATGCAGGTGACCTACAAACAGCGATGTGAATGAAAGCAACCAGCAGTGCTGCTGTTTTACAACACATTTTACCATAAAGTAGAAATGATAACATATTGTGGTTTGCCCTATAGTTGCAGTTTTCTTGTGAGAGCTCAAGGGAAGAAAAATGACCATGTTACATGCTACAAATATCTTCATGGTCTTTCTTTAAAGCAACATGCTGAAAACGTTGTCAAGGGACAAAGACTGAAGGTAGATTTTATTTTAGACATCTCATGGTTTGCAGAGGGAGAACTTGATTTGTAAACTCATTGGTGAACGATTCTTCTTCTGCTTATTCTGAATTTTCTTGACATGGATAGCTGTTTTTTTTTAACCTCCTTTTTTAAAAATCTTATTTAAGCCTTCATACATTGCTATCTGGCTTGAGTATTGTTTGAGTATTTTGTATTGTCTGAAGCTTGTAACACTAAGGCTAACCTCAGTGGGATTTCACCTGGTTAAATAATGTAATACCTGACAATGGAAATATCTGAAATTGTGAAATGCAAGAGTTTATTAAGCACAAGCTTTAATCAAATAACTTAGCTAAGTTATACATGTAAAAGTATGATATAATCCATATCTCAAACATTATATTTTATGCAATAGTATTCCATTTGCATATCAGGTTGTTAAGTAAGAAAACATTAGGTGCATCCCTTCCACTCTCTCTGCAACATCTTTCTCTGTTATCTGGCCCCGGGTTTGCTATCACATTTCTTTTAAAGATATGGCATAGGACAAACAAAGGCATAGGACAGTTTAACAATGAAAGAAAAGAGGCTTACTTTGAGCTGAAGGAGACAAACCAGGTTGGAAGAGCAGGAGACAAAACCAGGCATCAAGTAATCCAAAGCAGACAGGAGAGGTTCATGGAAGAAGGCAAAAGGCAGAGTCCAAAATCCAAACAGAACGAGAGGTTCATGGAAGAAGGCAAAAGGCGGAGTCCAAAAAACAGGTAGGAAATCCAAAACATGGGAAGGTCAAAGAAACAAGTGGCTGGAACATTTAAGCTGCAAGATGTACACAGCATTTATCTGGCCAAGAGCTACCAGAAACCATGTGACTTGGGAGCTAATGAAGGAAGTGTAAACAGGTGATCAGGTGAGCGGTCAGGTGATTGGAAGCCAAGGGAATGAGTTCAGAGGCATCTAGAGGCTGGATGAGAGAATTAATGACCAGGAAATAAGAGCCAAGACACACAGGGCTGAGACAGGGACTGTGACAGTTTCATTAAACACAAATTTATTTAGCAATGTGCCACATGTAAAAAAAATAAATTACATAGTCGAGGACATCAGTAATGGTTTCTTAAATAGTAAAAATTGTGGAGGAAAGTCATCATCAGTTTCTTACACTACATGGATGTCTCTCCGAACTGATAAACACAGGAGACATACATTCAAGGCCAAGTGTTTCAAACTATTTGTCAGATGGCACGTGTGAAATGTACAACAGGAAACAAGACTGTAGGAAAGTGTGACTAACTATTCCACTTGTGAGTAACACCTTGAAAATAACTCAGTCTGCTAATAACTCTAGCACTGAGAAATCATGCTCCATGGAGGCAACACCTTTTCAGTGAACTTGCAGCTGCCTTCCAAATTCCTCTCATTTCACCCTCTTATCAGCTTCCATCACAGGCACAGTGACATTAAAATGACTTTTTTTGTCCTAACTAGCTCAAAATGTTTAACAGTTAATGACAAAAATCACATTTTAATGGGGTTTCACAGTTAGATCCTGTTTTACCATCTAGTTTAATGGCTACCTCATACTGAACCACACATACATTACATTACACTCACTTTGTGTCTTTGTCTTATTTTTTCAATTGCTTTCCTTCTTACATCACAGCTCAATCATTTACCTTGGGAAATGCAACAAATTAAAAAGGCAGGATTCCATCAGGATTATGTTTCATTACAAATGTAAGCATCAGCTAGTAACTATAAAAGTAGCCTGGATGAGCCTCTTATCTGCCTGATACAGCACCTTCTTTATAAATCTCAATCTATATTCTTAACTACTTACAACTTACCTTGAGGATTAGCAACTTCTGAGACAAAGTGCTCATCACTTTTTGTGACTAATGCATACTAAATACTTTCAGGCCACCCTCTCATAAGTGTCTGATCACAGATCTGTTCTGCTGTTTTCTTACTGGCAAATTCAAAGGTAAGGGGGCTGTGTGAAAGCCGAAGAAAAGGGAACATATCGCTGACTCAGAGACTGAAATGACACACCACAGTCTGGCAAGTTGTTCTCACGTAGCATCTGTGCATCTGACATCAGATGGAGCACTGGGAAATGTCCCCCGGTCACTCTGATTCTCACAAACACCCAGAGGAGGAGACTATAAATGTGCATCAGCATGGAAGAGATGGTCATTCCCCAGTGACAATATTAGCTTTAAAATAGTACCACCGCAGGCAGAGGATGTTTTGAGATTCTTTTGAGGAGTGAGCGGTTGCTGTGACTGATAATGAAGCAAACACACCACCACAGAGACCACCAAGACGTCAGGTTTATTCCCATGGTGTTAAACTGCAGCCTTTTTGATGCTTTGGGGCTTTTTTTTGGCAACCTCCAAAGCAAAAAGGAAGTGATTTAACATTAAACTTCCTTAACAATGTCAGCCTCACAACAGACAGTTTAAAAAAGGGATTAAAATCGATGCAGCAAGACCAGAGATAACATCTGTCAACGTTTGTCAAAATAACGTGGGCTTCATAGACAACTGGAAAACATTTTGGGGAAAACCTGGTCTGATTAGCAGAGACGGCATCCATCCCACTTTGGTTGGTGCGGCTCTCTTATCTAGAAATCTGGACGAGTTTGTTTTACAACCTAAATTATGACAACCCAGAGTTGAGTCCAGGATGCAGGGTCGCAGTCTTAGACGCCTCTCTGCTGTCTCCTTGCAGCTGCTACCCACCCAACGCTCCCAGTACCCCATAGAGACTGTGTCTGCCCCCCGCCCACCTAAATTATATAAATCAAGAATCAACTCCAGAGGAGTTATTCATAAGAACCTAATTAAAATTAAGATGACTCCTCTTATAGTAGAAAGTAATAGGACAATCAAATGTGGACTATTAAATATCAGATCTCTCTCATCTAAATCTCTGTTAGTGAATGATTTGATAAGTGAACATCACATTGACTTATTGTGTCTTACTGAAACATGGTTAAGGCAGGAGGAATATGTCAGCCTAAATGAATCCACTCCACCTAGTCACAGTAACTGTCACATCCCTCGAAACACAGGCCGAGGTGGTGGCGTGGCAGCGATCTTTGACTCAAGCCTATTAATCAACCCTAGACCTAAACATAGTTATAACTCATTTGAAAGTCTCACCCTGAGTCTCTCACACCCAAACTGGAAAACTCAAAAGCCTGTTCTGTTTGTTATTGTATACCGTCCACCTGCTCCTTATTCAGAGTTTGTAAGTGAATTCTCAGACTTTCTGTCTGATTTAGTGCTTAGTACAGATAAAATAATCATAGTAGGCGACTTTAATATTCATGTAGATGCCGACAATGACAGCCTCAACAATGCATTCTGTTCATTATTAGACTCAGTTGGCTTCTCTCAAACTAAATAAACCCACTCACTGTTTTAATCACACTCTTGATCTGGTTCTGACATATGGCATCAAAACTGAACACTTAATAGTTTTTCCCCATAACCCTCTTCTGTCTGACCATTTTCTAATAACTTTTGAATTTAAATTAATAGATTATACTCTATGTGGGAAACAATTCCACTACAGCAGATGTCTATCTGGCAATGCTGTTACCAAGTTTAAGGAAATAATTCCATCTTTATCTACTTCAGTGCCGTTTGCCAACACAGTGGAAGGAGGCCACCTTAACTTTACTCCAACACAAATCGATAATCTTGTTGATAGTACTGCAGCCTTCCTGCGTAATACACTTATACCATTGCCCCTCTGAAAAGGAAGGCAGTGAAACAGAG
>NW_018128062.1:178071-181062 GCF_001952655.1 Monopterus albus | reverse complement strand
AGCAGTCACCGGCCACATCGACCTGATCAGTGTTTGATTGTTGTGTCTTGTTGCTTTTTTTCTTTTGTCTCTCCTCTATCCACTCACCCCAACCGGTCGAGGCAGAAGGCCGCCCACCAAGAGCCGGGGTCTGTCGGAGGTTTCTTCCGTTAAAGGGAGTTTTTCCTCCCCACTGTCGCCAAGTGCTTGCTCAAGGGGGATTTGTTGGGTTTTCCCTATGTAATAATATTGATAACAGTAAGGTCTAGACCTTACTTTGTAAAGTGTCCTGAGATGACTTTTGTTGTGATTTGGCGCTATACAAATAAAATTTGATTTGATTTGATTTGAACGTTTGGTGCCTAGATCATCACAATGCAACTCAGCAGTCAACAGTTTGGTAGGATATTCAGGTGTGTGCTCACAGTGTCTACTGTAGACACAAAACACTAGCCTCACACACATATGAGGAGCAAGCTTAAGTTATGTCACTAGAGGCGATTGATCGGACTTCATATGGAGCCACAAAGGCTTCAGAGCCTTATAACATTTTTGTCATATGCAGTATTATTAATAACAAACCTTTAGCAACTAAAGCTAAAACACTGACTATAAATAACGATGGGCAGGTGGCTGGTTGCAGTATAGGTTATAAATCCCACCTCCTCCAAGTCAGTGGGTGGGACATGAGCTACACTAAAAACTCAAAATGCAAATCAGATAAAAGTAAACCACTAGCCTACCAGGGACAGCTTCGCTACTGCATAGAATCTGGTTGCAAAAAAAACCAAAATGGCATATAGTCACGATATTTTGGCTCTATTTTTGCATAGTGGAAGGATGTGATGATGCCATGTTCACTGTTTATATATATCAGTGAGCTAAAGTAACACCACGGGGGAGCTATGTTTTTTAGAAAGGATAGACCATGCACAGCTGTAGAGGCTGGAAGCATGCGTGAATGTTGGGAAGCCTTTTACATGCGGACAAATGGTGAGTGTTGCACAGATCCTGTGTCAAAGCCTGTTAGTGTTCATTCCCTCCTCTTCAAATACTTTTACCTCTAACATTGCCTTCTGTGGTTTGGATTACGACTTATGTCAGGTAATGGCTAGGTGTTGTAGGCTCGGGATAAAGTGAGGGCAAACACAAATCAGTGGGGACAGATTGCAACATGAAAAGGTTTGTATCCACAGACAGCACCAGTCTTACAGCTCTGTGTGCATTTATTAGACTAGTTGAATGTGACAGTGTCTGTCATTATGAGGTTTATGACTAGTAAGGGGGTGTTTTCATGCACTGTCAAAACAGCAGTGCAGTATAGATTTAAAAAACATGTCTGTACTGGTCTCCACTTACAGCAAAGAAGTGATCTGTAGTTAAAGCCTCATGGTGGCTTACACATACAGTATATTTAGAAAGAAAAAGAGCACTAGCATGTGATCTGTATCACCACATACCCAGAGTGGGGGTAATGGAATCAGAAAACAAAAGTCAATTAGTGTATCCCTAATAGAAACTTAAACAATTAAACATGTTAAATAAAATGCAAGGTTCTGAACATATAGAACATTCAATCTTTTTCAGAGAAACAAATGCTGGAAATTGAGACCAATGTCATGCTTTCTGTCATTTGATATGAACGATGGGCAGTGACACCTTTATAAGCTAGCTGAGGTAATGTAGTCAGCCCGGACTGGCCTGTTAGCCCCACGGAACCCAGTGGATATCTGAGGATATCTGCTGAGATGTACACACATTATGCTACACCTGTCAGAGTGTAAAGAGGGTGTAATGTGGATGTATATAAGTAAGAGAAAGACAGAGGTTAATGTGTTGAATGAGACTGAATGGTGACAGGTAATAAAGGCCATTTCAATGGGAATGTCCTTGTGTGGGTTTGCCCACACTGTACATACACAGTCATCATTTCTAACCTGATTAGCTATACAAGTAGTCATAGTCTGAGGAAAAGACAGTGTTTTGTTCTAGCAGCTTCACATACAAGAAGCAAAGCAGGGGATTAAGAACAATGCCTATGTGACTGAAGGATTCTTTGATGAGGCCTCTTTTCATGCTGTATAACTATATGGTATTTTGAAGCTATGTTAGATATAATAGATATCAAATCAAATATTTTTCTATGATCAAAATGATCTAGCATGAGAGTTTGTCCTTTTCATTATCAGTGTAGATCAGAGACTTAGAAAACATCCATTATCTATAAGCCTATACACTGAAAAAAAGGACTCACCAGGTCTTTGGATTTACTCAAATTATGCTAGTATATGCAACGCAATTCATTCATATTTCCTCTGTTAACATAATTCAAACAAGTTAACACCTAAAGAAAATTATGTTGGTTTTACACATTATCATTGTGTGGGACCGATGTACACATTACAATCAAGTAAATCCAACAAATCCTTTTTTTCAGTGTATTCCTGAATAGGGCTGTGGAGCTTATCCCAGCTGACATTGGTCGAGAGGTGGGGTCCACCCTGGACAGGTTGTCAGTCTATCACAGGGCTGACGCCTAGACAAGCAACCACACACACTCACTCCTACCGGCAATTTAGAGTCACCAATCATCCTAAGCTGCATGCCTTTGGACTGCAGGAGGAAGCTGGAGTACCCAGAAAGAACCCACGCAGGCACTGGGAGAACATACAAACGCCACACAGGAAGGCCCTGCGTACTTGCCGTGAAGCGATAGTGCTAACCACCCACTCAGAAAACATGGGATAAGAAATTTGTGGATTATGACAAAGTGTGGGGGAAAAACACATTTAACTTGTGGTAGTGTCTCTGGAAAAATGGGAGTCTGGGACTAATACAAACCACTAGATGAACAGTGAAATGTAGAAAAATGCATATGCATTAGAGATGAAGTCAATACTTTCTTGGCTGTCAAACAGGAGGGAGGGAGGGAGCACAAGGTAACACACAGTGGACATCCCTGGGTTTACAGTTACTGCAGCAGTACAAATCAATGAACACTGCATAATCCAT
>NW_018128062.1:171602-173800 GCF_001952655.1 Monopterus albus | reverse complement strand
AAGCGCCTGCAGAGAGTGGTAAAGACTGTTGAGAAGATCACCAGGACTCCACTGCCCTCTCTGCAGAGCATTTACCACCGCAGGGTACATAGGAAAGCTGCCTCCATCCTCAAAGATCCCACCCACCCCCAGCACGGACTGTTCGCCTCCCCACCCTCTGGCCGGAGGTTCAGAAGTGTGAAATGACTAGACTGAAAAACTCTTTCTTTCCCTCTGCCATCAGACTCCTAAACAGCTGAGGAGTTTATTACCAGGAAATACATGATGTACTGTTTACATTCTCAGTTTGCACATGCATAATTGCACATTGACTGTTGACTGCTGCACATGCTGCTCACATGCAGCATACATTCTCTATTATATTCTTATATATTTTTATTATACTGCTGCATTTTCTGCTTAAAGTGCCTTAGATTTTGTTTTACTTATTTATCTATTTTATATGTCATTTGTATTTTTGTGGCATTCATTTGGACGGCAAAGCAAGCATTTCATTGTACAAGGAAACACGTTTCCTAGCTGTGCATATGACAAATAAACACTTTGACCTTTGACTACAGGTGCAAAATAGCTATTGAGCATATTTACACTAATGTAATCAACATCAACTTTGATTAATGTGCATTGTCCCATATAAACAAAGAGTCAGCTACTGCACTGTAAATGTCTGATAAATAGAGGGTTGCTGAGATGGTTGACCTTCCAGCAGGTTGTACCAGCTCTGCAGAGGATTACTGAAGCTCTGTTAGAGAGACTGTTGGGTTCTTGGTCACCTCCCTGACCCAGGCCCTTCTTGCCCAGTTACTCAGTTTGGTTGACAGTCAACTCTCCTTCCATTTCCCAAGTATTAAGGCCACTGTGCTCCTAGAAACTTTCAAAGCTTTAGAAAATATTTTGCATATTTGCCTTGTATACAAGGTACAGTAGGTGTCTTTCTATGTCACTTCTGCTGAACTCCAGTCAAGTTTCCAGACACATCTCAAGGATAATTAAAGCAAACAGGACACATCTGATCAGTTTGGAGTTCTGCAGCAAAGGGTCTAATTTTTAATGCATATCAAAACAAAAACAAAAAACTAACAAAAACAAACAACATTTATAAAACAGAAAGGCTGCATAAAGGTAGCAGATTTTTCTTGCACATGTTTTCTGACAGTTTCATTATAGTCAGACCACACATGGCACCTTCTTGGCAAAAGTCTTTCTCTCATTTAAAAGCTAAATCAAAAATTTATTCCCAAACCATGCGCTTGTCACCCCAAATTTGCATAAGCAGTCTCTGTGCCACCACGAATTTGCAAGACAAAAATCTGAGTCACCACAGATTTGCATGAAAAAAACCCCATCACCACCAAAACTCCCCTACTACAAATTTGCATAATACATCCACTGTTACCATAAATGTTAATGAAAACTCCCTCTGTCAGTGTAAAGTTTTAAATAATTTCCTTCCATCACCACAACTCTGCATAAACCTTCCTAAATTAGCACCAAGTTCGATGCATCCCCCAAACTTACCTGTCACATTTAGGACATTTTTGGAGCTTTTCTGCACACTCCAAACACAGTGTGTGCTAATAGTGCATATCCATGCATATGATAATGCCACAACCAGTCTTTCCCCTTCCCTAACCATACTGTGGTTGAAGAAAAGGGGAATTTTATCTGCCATGCTAATGGATCTGTAAGGCTACACAGCAGGGCTTTGTTCAAATGCTAACATAAACATGCTAACAATCTGCAATGCAAATTGACTGATCTTTAACAGATATAATGTTTCCCATGAGTCTGTGCCCCCAGCCTGGCCACCCCATCCAAAGATTTTCTAGATCTGCCCGTGACAATACATTCAGCTAAGAACAGAAGCCTATTTCTAGATTTGATGGAAATATGAGAGAAAGTCAGAAATGAGACCACAGGCAGATGCTTCGAGAGGGGCAGAACAATCATGAGTCTCTGAGGACAACCTGCAGGACTGTATGAGAGAGAATGAAGCCAATTCCAACCTTGTTTTCCATTTCTCTTTGTATACTCTCAGATCTGTGTGGCCTCAATACATCTGCCTCTCACTCTTCACTATTTCTCCCACTTTACCATGATTAATATAAGTTATTAACATTTGAGCAAAACACAAAAGAACGCACTCACTAAAAACAGAGGAGTCACATTAGGTTTGCTGCCATTTGTCAGCTCAACAG
>NW_018128062.1:170007-171534 GCF_001952655.1 Monopterus albus | reverse complement strand
GACAGGAGGTATGACTGATAATTAAAGATATAAAAGGGAATAGGAAGACAAAAATATTCCGGCATGTGGTAGGACTGAATTCAGTTATCAGCTGCATATAGATCCAGATATAAAGGTCATAGCTATGAGACTTGATTAAGGCCATACATTCTGTATTCCACCTGCATATGAAACTGAGAATACTGTATATACAAACTAGTCTGAAGAGGGAACTGGGCTTCTCTCAGGAGACATAATTAGAGGGGGTATTTCTGATGATGAGAAGCACTTCTAGGTGGATATTCAGCACAGTGTATATGGGATTAACCGTACATTACATGGGTTTCTAATCCATAGGCGCACTAAGCCAGGAATTAGCATGGATGATTAGCATTTTGAGCCAGCTATTAGATGGCAATAATACTGTAATTCATCTAAAGTGGCTTTCAGTGTTTTCACTGAACTATTCCAATATCCAGAAAGAGGAGACATAAACAGACTCCTGGAAAAATCCAAGTGGAGTAATACAGACAAAAATTAAGAATAGTATTTTAAAACGTTTGTTTACTCTGGGAAGATTTTCCAATGTGAATGACCTTGTTTGAGCTGTAAGATGAGTCTCACTTGCACAGTTATACATTTTAAATTTTTGGAGCTGCTCAGCCCAACCATGCTTCTTCTCCTGGCCCGTGAACAGCTCCTCGGGAGCAAATGGGGCTTATTAATGTCAGCTGTAAAGACGGGAGAGAGAATGCCTCTCATTCAGCTTCTTTTCTCGGGCTACCAGATGGTCTGGAGCTGAAACGACTTCTTTCCATCTTTCCTCTCCTAGCCTCAAAGCAAGTGCTATCTCCTTATGGAAGAATGAATGTGTACAGTCAGATGAAGAGAACATCAAAGATCAAAGTTCACATTCCATATTAAACTCTCATATTTTGGCATAGGAGTTGGTGAACAATAATAATAATAGCAATTCTATCCCTTTGCTGCTGTAGCTTTGTGAATTTTTCTATTGTAGGACTAATAAAGCATTTTATCTTTACATTTTCTTTTCTTTTCACTAGCAACATCTATACACTACACCATACTGAAATCATGGGTTGTCCTGTTGTGCTTTCTCCGAGTCCTCTACATAACACACAGAAAAATTGAGAAGGAGTTTATTATATTAGTTTTAAATCAACATTTTGTCTTGTTGTATAAGTTTTAGTTTGTTACTTTAGCTTTTTTTTTTTCATTTCATAAGATATTTGGAAATAGATCTTTTGCAGATACCAGCACCCTAAAGTTGATTCTCAATACATTTCTCTTTAACCTTTTCTTGTATTCCCTCCTTCAAACCCATACTACCCTCCAGTATTCTTGCTATTTTCTGATTCTTCCAAGAACACTGCTAAGTCCTGCAGACTGCATCTTTAAGGATTCTTTCCCTGGCCTCTGGTCCCTCAAGCCTCTCTGAGCTTGTCCTGCATTTACCTTGTTCTTGCATCAGTATTCCACAGGCAGAGCTCACTCTCCCACTCACTGTATGATTGAGTTCCTGTGTAG
>NW_018128062.1:160892-169986 GCF_001952655.1 Monopterus albus | reverse complement strand
CTGCTCCCCAGAGTCCAGCCACCGGGGCAAAGTTTAGCCTCCTGATTACTTACACCGGATGGACAGGAAGAGGAGAGGAGCAAAGGGTGTGTGTACAGGTTTGATGTGGGTTGGTCTGGACTGCATATCTGAGAGGCACATTTGGAGCCAGTCATCTACAAGCACCCACACACTCTGAGATATACTGATATAAAATGATCTCATTAAACACAATGCGATCAGGACTTAATTTTCATAATGCTCTGAGACAGTAAATTTGCACACACTTCAACAGCAGGAGTTTGGCCATGAGATGGAGGTTGAGGTTTCAGAGGTTTTTTGCAGAAATGGACCCTGTGTGGGTGAGACTGTATATGTATGGTTAAGGTTAGGCAACTACAACTCATGTTAAAATTTACGATAGGAGCACAGTTATAGAAAACAAAAACAACAGTGTTTATGGTGTATGCTGCTGTGTGGACTCATACTCATGTCTTAGTCAAACATACTGGATATGCACACACTCTTAAACCTCCATACCTTTACCTTCTAGTCTGGCATCAAACTTCTGAATTGCTCACTAAATAGTTTTTTTTCTGTGATTCAAATACCGTAGGTCTGGTGTTATGATCACTGGTGGTGGTTTCTGTTTTATTATAGTATGTTCTTTGCCTGAGCCAGGAAAATCACTGACAAAACATGGCCACAGATATTTCGACAAGTGTGAAGATCAGCGTAACTTTTTTTTTTTTTTGTCGGTTTACAACAATAAAAACAATTTCTTACATCAACAACTCAACTGCTGCTCAACTGTAGTGTCATTTTTCAAAAGTTTCCAGAAACAAAAATAAGACATGTCAGCTGCAAACATTAAAAACTCGGAAGAAGGTGTTTTTAACCAACTCCTGGAGCTCCATTCTAGCTAGCTAGCTACTGTACAGCTGATAAATTCTGCTAGTAATAGCTGTCATTTCAGCCAGTGAAACTGAAAAAAAAGGTTTTAAAAAATTGCAGCATCCCACTATCCAAATGGTTTTGGTGCATAACACATAACTGCAACCTCCATAGTTTGACTCCCAGCTGGGGAATCCTTTTGCACCTCTAGTGTTCAAGGTAGGTAAAAACAGAAGACATATTAGCCAGACAATTATAATCCATCATTGATGGACAATGACAGCACATAAAAGCATAGAGAAAAGTATTATTGGCTTATTTTCTGCCCAGTAATGATTCCGTCACACTCTTGCAAGCAACTAATAATATATTACCCTTCCAAAACAAAGCCACTAAAGCAGGGGCCATCGGCAGTACACTTACAGGCAGCAGAGTGTTGATAACATGCCAAAATGCTGTGAAATTAACTCGCATTTCACCTTTAATTCCTAGTGAACCAAGGCGGTGCTGTTGAGAAAACAGATGAGAGTGCAATCGTAAGTGTGCTCTTCACATTTGTGTGAATGTGTGTGTGAGCAGAAAGGAACAAGAAGGAGAGAGAGAGATGAATGGGTTTTATAGCAGACAGTGTTTAATTACTGCTCAAGAATAGAATATGAAGGCATCAATTATGCCCACTCACCTAACGAATGTTCTGCATTAGGTAAACAGGAGGATACTGTTTACTCTTGACAAATGTGCTCCGGAGAGCATGAATAATTGTGAAGGGCACAACCTCTGGCTTACACAGATTAATATTTATGAAGGTAATTTTGTTTTTTAATTTTCTCTGAGAGCTCAGCAATAGCCCAGGTTTATAGGTGTTCATTGGAGGGGATCAAACCTCTGAAATGTAATCCAAATGTTTTGGTTTTCACTCTTTATTTTCCTACTTAAAGCAAGCCTGTCCCTGGCCTTTGCTTGGCTGAACCTGCAGATCGATCTGAGCCAACGCCACATTTTATCATCTGAGATGAGAAACTCTCCCTCTGCCGCTCTCTCTCTCACTCACTCCGCTTCTTATATTCTAACTTTACTTGACCTCATCTCAAAAAGGTACCTCTCTTTGTCTGAATTTTCTCATATAAAACTGAACAACTTCTGCGCACAGTCAGGGAACTCATGCACTATGTATGGCATCGATCAGAGAACAAACACAGCACTTCCCTGCCTGCTCTGCTCCTATCGCATACCCCCTGGAGACACTGTTTATCTTGTTTATATGTTGGCCCGGTTGCTTGGTCTTTGTGAATGTGTTTGTTGTTTGTTACTTCCCCTGGCAAAAATCATGGACAGTGAAGCACCAAGTGTAAAGTTGGATCTAGTTTCTTCTCGCGATTGTATTTCACTCCATCCAACTGCCAATCAACAGTCCACCTGACACACAAGACCACAAAGAGACGAGAGGAGGTGAGGAAAAAATGATAATGCCCCACAGTGTTGGTACACCTAGGTAAGATCAAGATTGAAATAGGATAAAACTTTTTGCCATGCTGCTTGGTGGAACAAACTGTTATTTCAAGGTAGTCTGTATATCCCATCAACCCTCAAATGTAAACATACACACACACAAAATAGCAACAGAGGCAATATCACAGTTCCATCAGCCTCTGTCCACAGTCAGTAATTCAGGTTCATCACCATAAAACTCAAATAGCCCAAATAATAGACCAAATAGCTAACATTAGTTATTGTTGTTGTTCAAAAAGTTTTTTTCAAAAATGTAGTAGTGGAATACCTTTACATACAGATCTCTACCTATACACAAACAAAAAATAATTCTTACTGATCGACTGCAGTTTTAACATCACTTTCCTCAGAGTTAGTGGTGATTTTTCTTACGTGTATGTGTGTGTGATGGTGTTGTTGTTGGTCATTTCATTTTACACAGGGAAATAGTTCTGCATCTCAATGCAGCATAAATGTGAACGATCACCTGGAATCTCCACATTTATGATGGCAGTGAAAACCTCTATTTCACACATCGTCTCCAAATCTCCTATAAACGCTCAGGTGAGTACATATCCAGATATTTAGAGGACTCGCACTGAATGTAGAAAATATTGGGAACGCATTCCTATTTTTGAATTGAAGCTTTTGCACAGTCAGCTAAAAGCTTCACAATCCTTCCTCCTGCTTCTCTTCGTTTCTGTTTCCTCCAAAGTTATCAGTATGGATTTAATAAGGTAAATCACTGAAGGATAATGGCTTTTATCTGGATCCACTTCATTAGTGTACTTCAAGCAAAGAGCATATTTAATGCATGTTAAGTGTGCTGTATATATTTGGCACGTGGCTAATGCCACCTACTTATTCCTCGTCATTCGAGAGCTGTCTTTCTGGAATGATGAGTCTGTAAAGAGAAATCTGTGAGCAAATTGAAGGTGATCATCTGGAAAAGTTATGCTGGCAGTGATTAGACATCACTTTTTCTTCTTCGGTATAATTACACTGATTGCATGTCAATAAATGTTCCCTTCATTAATTCTGAAACGTCAGACTGCCTGTGATTGTGGAAAGAGTTTCTACCTGCAATGTGGCTCATGGCGCAGATGAAACGCCTCTGAACCAGCATAAAGACAACAAGGTGCTAAAACTGTCTGTAGAGACCCAGAAGCCCTACACTTGAAATATTATTGCCATCAAGCTGTACATTTCATAGATTAAAGGACAAGGCCTCTTGGCCTTCAAAGCCATACAGTACATTTTCAGAAGGCCACTTGACAGGGCACTAAGGCCGATCAACACATGGAAATGTTGTACTGTATATATATGGACACATTCTTTCATACTATTAATACATTTTTTGATTAAGATATTTGAAAGGTAAGCTGTCTTCTTTGAGGATAGGTATGAATTCCTGTACATTTTGAAGGTCAAAAAGTAATCAGATTTTAAAAAATTATAATAAAAGTAAAATCTAAACAAATTTCAACAAAGTAACTACACAGTGAAAAATACTTAAAACTGAACAAAACTTCTGAGATCCAAGATTCCAACACAAATTGATATAAACGTCTACAATCTCTAATTCTATAAATACCTGTCACTACTTAATAAGACATTTTGGAATACAGGCCTGTTTGTTATAAAATTCCTCATTACATATAAAGTTCGCATGAGAGGGTGATAAGACAGAGGCTGCAAAGGTGTTATAATTACACATAGCAGAGATGCACTGAGTGTAATTTTCTTGGCTGATTCCAGTTTTCTTTCTTTCTAAGAACTGTAATTGACAGCATTTTATAACTTTTATTTAACAAAAAATTAAATTGTTATTTTAAATTTGTATTAAAGTTTTCCATTTTCCATTTTTCCCTTACTCTTTTCTTTTTTTTAACAAAGCTAGAAATGAAGTGCAATATTTGTTCTTCTCTAAATATAAACAAATGCAACAAGTAATAGAAACAGAAGAATGTCTGTTACTGCTGAGCTCATAGTTCTCTTTGAAGTGTGTAGTTTGTATTTGCTGTGTTTTACCACAGGTTGGATACACTGTACATATACTAGATTTCATGTGTAGCCAGTAATTCCCTCACTGTGTACTACTTGTCAAAGAATTGAATATACTTGTCCTTCTCCAAGCTGCACACGCTGCACACTTTACACTTTTGGTCTGTGCCACAGCGTGAGCATCTTGAACTGTTGTGTCTAATGGGCACAGACCGGTCACTGGTCAAGGCTGATCACACTGAAAACAGGCCGTTTCCAGTCTGGACAGGGTTCTGGACTGGTGTGAACTGTGACTGGACTAAAGGTTTTTGTGACTGTGACACAGTGAGATTGTGACAGTCATGAGATGATTCTACTGAAAGTCAGTAATGTTGAATATCACCTAATCCTGTGTTACAATACAAAAAGTGACAGGTTATGCTATACTGAAAGAAGACAAGCAGATGCACCAGCTCCTGCAAAATATTTGAACCCTCAAGCGGTTTATTCTTGTCTTGCTCATGCTGTATTAATAATCTAAACACCAAAAATAAAATTGACATTCCCACCTTATTACCACCTCATTGTGTCTGACAAATGTAGTTTTACGTTTTAGAAGCTAAACAAGCATTGGGTTATGATCCTTGATTATTAATAGTGTAATTTGGTTCTTAAAAGGCTATTGTCTTAAAGCAAAGGAACAACCACCACTTCTCTTATGTTGAGATGTTAGCAGTTTATATCAACTGGAATCAGTTTTATAGGATACAGGCTATATAACAAGCAATGCTAAAGTGTGTGTGGGCTGTGTTAAATGCTTAATCACACAGAGCTCCTCTTTTCTTTAAACTTCTTAAATCACTGGCATCTCAGTAGCAGATGGAAGTTGCTTCTATTCAAATGCTGAAGTTCCCCTGAGCACACATGGCAGATTGTTAATTACGGCAAGTCTGGGGGAAAATTACTTTATTGATTCGCATCTGGCCAGCTACTCTGAGTGAGAATACAGAGAGGCTAAGGCCGGATTTGACTGAGTCTGAGCTTTATATAAAACAACCTCTTCTGTCCAAGCTGCTGTAGTGAGAGTTTTATGTCACATGTAACAAATTTACCTTAGCCCTATAATGTCTCTTCAGTAATGCACTATTGGTGCTTTGCCACTGAGATGAAGTCACCCAGCTTTGGGGTGCGGCATTTCTCCATATGTCCGACAGTGTCTGTAATGGCTCTGCTGGCCGTTTGGCTACAATACCTCCTCTGGGAGTGCTGCAAAAGTTCTGAGAATGAAAAGAAGGTTGTGCAAGAGGGGTTGAGTGGCAAAACAGAGTAGGTTGAAAGAGGAAAATACTGAACTGAGGGGAGTGGGAGAAATAAAGAGAAGTCAGGGACCCAGGAGAGAAGATGAGGGAGATAGAAAGAGAGGAACTCTAATGCACCAAGGCCACAACTACATAGACAGAGCCACTCTGGGCAATGAAGACATCAGGACTGACAGAACTGGCAAGAGTCCAGGTAAGGAAAAAAAAAAAAGACAAGCTGTACAGGGGAATTAACTGAACAGCCAGGGGCATGGCTTCAACAGCCGCGTCTGGAGAACTGACAACTGTAGATGAGCCAAGAGACACTGAGGAAATATGTCAGGCAATCAGCTAAAACTGACAAGCATAGCCATGATTGCTAAAACTCTATTGGCTTGATATGAGCTGACTGCTTGATATATTTCTCCAGGAATTCTCCGTGAGGTGGGGGTAGTGCGGTCAGTCCAGTATTATTTTTGCTTGTGTTGAGCAATGAATCTAAACTTCAGTAGTCAATGTGGGAAGCAGCATAGAAGGCAAAATTATCAGCCTCACAGCTACGATCTAATCACCCTGGTTTCTAATAAACACTTATACATACAGCTACATCTGCCAGCATGCTGTTGCAAGGCCACATGCATCCACACAAGCACATACTTTTTAAATATGCACTATTTAATTATATTAGTTATACTGTTACAAGAGAGAACATATGTCAGAGAAAACAAGCAAACAGTCTTCGATCTATAATTGATCCGATATGGACATAAATGTTTAGGCTAATACCACAGCCAGGCTGGCTAACATCACATAAAGATATACTGTATATCTTTATGTGATGTTAGCCACCCTATTTAGCAGAAACATGATGAAGACATCGTAGAAACTGGCTTCCTACTGTAGTATGGCCATCTATTACTAATAATAATGTGATTTAGTAAATGGACATTTCTTTCTTCTTCTGAAATGACTTTCAAGTTATACAAGTAAAGCAGTTTTAACCATGTGCCAGATCTCTGACCCTTGTTTAAATTCCAAAGGACGACCCCTTTGCACTGTGAATGTTGATGAGCGCTGATTAAATACGCTCCATGCAAAAACACCTGTGACAGCCAGCGATATTTACTGGATGTTTATCTTCTTCAAAGCAATCTCATTATCTCATTATCTTTGCATTCTGGTGAGCATTCGTTTGCTGCTTTGTGCTAAATGAGTCTTATTATCACCCACCTCTGTCCTTGAGAAAACAAAAAAAGAAAGGACAGGGTGATGGGAGGGATTATCTCCACTGTAGCTTTTCTTTAAGTGGTGATTTGTTCAAATTTATCAAGGATGTTATTCATGGGGTGTTGAGAGGCATCACATTTATACCAAGTACATTAGGTGTGGATAAAATAAGAATATGATAGATGCTCAAGGTTGAAGTGTAGACTTAATTGAAGTCTCATAGCACATTATTTTTATGCAGGGAGCGCATCTATGTCAGAGAGCTGTTTTAATTTATTGAGACAGCCATGCACAACAAGGGACCAACAAGTCTACAGCTATGCTAGCAGCCCTGTGAAGCTGTATTTAGGTAGGCAAAGAGGCACTTTGAACTAAATGTAATATACTCACATGCTAAAGGTTAGTTCAAATAATAGTCATGATTATCAGAAGTGGAGCCGTGATATTAGGCTGTCAATCATCCCAATCAACTAAGTTATCAAAAACCAACTGTGCTATAATATCTACCTAAAATGAATACATTTATTTAATTTGTACTTTGAATTTTTTTGTTTGGCTTATGTATGTCCCATCTGCCAACATGGAGGGGGGGGTTTATGACTTTTACTATGACTATCCACCAGGGGACAATCAACTTGCGGTGGCTTCACCTGTGGAGAACTATCACATCAGCTGCTAGCTTGTCCTGTTAGAGATAAAAGCAAGAATGCCCCACATACTGTGAGAAAGCAATGTGTCACCCTGTGCAGCAGTGCGGCTCACTAGTGTCTTTTTAACAGCTGGACAAAAATGAAGGTCTTTGGCACAAAGGAATTAGCTAAACCAGGTTCTAGACTCACAGACAGTGGTGGAAAAAGTACTCAAACCCTTTATTTAAGTAAAAGGAGCAATACAACAGTGCAAAAATACTCTGTTACAAGTAAAAGCCCTGCATTCAAAATGTTACTTAAGTATATGAGTATTAGTATCAAAACATAATTAAAGTACAGTACTCATTATGCAGAATGGCACATTTAACATTAATGTATGTCATATTATTGTATTATAATTGCTGGTGCATTGTTGTGTACATCACATTTAATGTTGCAGCTCGTAAAGGGGGAGCTAGTTTTAATTTTGTTATGCTTTAATTTGAATTACTGATGGGTAGCTTGTGAATTTCCCACCAGGGTTCACTAAAGTCTTATAATTATACTGTATATTTTTGTATTAATTTGGCTCTTAAAAGTAACTAGTAACTAAAGTAATAAAATAAATGTAATGGAGTAAAAAGTACAATAATTGCCTCTAAAATGTAGTGAAGCTGAAGTATGAAGTAGCAGAGAATGAAAATACTCAAGTATATATACTTCAAAATTGTACTTAAGTGCAGTACTTGAGTAAATGTACTTAGTTACTGTCCACCACTGCTCACAGAACTTATGGTGAGTAACATTACATGAAATTCATTATTGGTTTCAGGCTCTATGGACTTTGTGGTCCATAACAAAAACTGAGTAAATCACTGGCCTGAAGTAAAAGTATACTTCAATTCCTGCATTAAAATAAAAAAGAAAGCCAATGAACATAAGTTTTATTAGTAAAATATATTTAAAGTATCAAAGTAAAGTCATGCAGAAAAATGGCCCCTCTGAGTATCACTCAAGCATCTCAATATTGCACTTAAGTATCGGATGTGAGTAAATGTACTGATTATTTTCTTGATTAATTAAGATTGTTAGTTTGGTTTATGAAGAATTGGGAAACTGTATAAAAAGCCTATCACATTTCCCTAAAACCTAAAGGAAAGGTTAGATATAGCATATAGCCTACAGCGATTCATACTTTGGAGATTATGGATGTGTGTTGACATGTCATGTCAATCCATAAAATATCAACTTCATGCTGACACTAGCACCAACTAGAGGAGGGATACTGGACCTGAGCCCAGTGGGACCCTTTGGTACCTGAGGGCTTGGGTCGGGTTCAGACAGAAATATGCAGCCCAATCCATGCTAAGGCACCGGCATGAAGTTGGGGGATTTCTATGGTCAATAGCTTTCATCTTCTTGGGACAATGCATATTTGAGCATATTGTCCTAGAATTCATCACTGGTGTGAGAATCACTGTTTCATGGTTCTATGAATCTCCCAGTCAGTCAAATTAACAGGAGTAGGACAGGCATGAGGTTACTGAGCTTGACCTTTAACCAGCAAAACCTAATCAGTTTGTCCTTGAGTCCAAA
>NW_018128062.1:156039-160815 GCF_001952655.1 Monopterus albus | reverse complement strand
GCCCCTGTCTGCAGCTGTTGTCAGCCAGAGGCAAAAAGGGAATTAACACAAGGACAATCTAAACACAATGAAAGGGGTGGAAGCCATGAGAAAGAGTGACTACCGCCAACTTGGAGTATACGACCTGTACTGTTTACATTCTGCTTGCACATGGATAATTGCACATTGACTCTTGACTCCTGCACATGCTGCTCCCATGCAGCATACATTCTCTATTATATTCTTATATATTTTTATTATATTGCTGCATCTGTTGCTGCTTAAAGTGCCTTAGATTTTGTGTTACTTATTTATCTACTTTATATTTCATTTGTATTTTGTGGCATTCATGTGGACGGCAAAGTAAGAATTTCATTGTACAGGGTAACACGTTTCCTAACTGTGCATATGATGAATAAACACTTTGACTTTGACCTTTGACCTACAGTGCAGCCTGACCAGGTGTAGTAAATCTCCATGACAACCAAACCCCGCCCACTCTGTCCCTGCAGGGAGAGCCTGTCACACTAGACATTGCAGAATGTATTTGACTCCGTTAGATATGTTTTTTATTAATGAAGTATCCATTTGTAAGCAAAATGAACTGCACATATGTCCAGATGATACACATTATAACCATACTTTAAGCAAATTAAAGTATACTCAAATGGAACATTGTTCAGTGTTTTTCCACCAAACACCCCTGGGTCAGTAAAATGACATATTAGTTCTTTCTTTCTTGTGATCAGTTACAGGCTTCTAAAAGTAACCTTCAAGCTGTAAACAGAAGCATGTGTTTTGAATCATGATTATTAATTGTCCTGTCCACTTTGTGGCTAGAGGCCTGGCTAATATAGTTACATCAGTAGCAGCCTGGCTAACAAGCTAAGCATCTGCTGTCCCTCTCTATTCTCTGCCTCTAATGTCATTAAGTGTTACTCAAGACACTTTGTTACCATTGACTGTGGTGTAATGATGCATGGTTGCTGATCACTCTGTCTTTATAAGCCTGATGTGTTGCTCTCACCTCGCAAACAAGCCATTTTTCTTTCAAACCAATAATCAATCAAACCAGAAAAAGCTGGTGTAATTAAGTATTTATCACTGACAGCAGGTAAAGTATCTGGTAACTAAGTGTGGCTCTCTGGCCAGACATTTGTCAAAAGATCTGACTTATGAATATCCATGATTTTCCCATGAGTCAGGGTTGAAATATGAGAAATACTGGTCCCGGATAAGTTAATATATAGTTGTGTCTGTTTGATGAATTATAAGTTTAGAGAATAACTCATTCTGTACATCCAATGCTAATACAAATTCCTCAAAATTTATCTTTAATTTTTCCAATCTCAATTTCATTCTCTAAAAATTGTATGAATGTCCTTGGCCTCTGTGCGCTGAATAAAACCATCTCTTTGAAGATTATGAAATATTACATTTTGATGAGTGACGACATTGAAGAGACTTATGAGAGGAAGTTACTTATGAGAGGAACCACTCTGAAGTGTAGCATCTGTGTGTGCATGTGTGTGTGTGTGTGTGTGTGTTATTATTCTGTTTTTATAAAGACTATATTTCCTTTGAGTGTAGCCTTTACAGCATGTTCATGGTTGGTAGCATTTTATTGTTGATTGGATCATGGTGTGTGTGTGTTTTATCCCTTTATACCTTCACACCTCTTTACACACCACTGATACAGCAGATAACCTGAGTATATCCTTGCAACCAACTGAACTTGACCTCACATAAATGTTTTTATGGGACACAAGCTTTGTTGAACACTCAGTGGAGAAAATAAGAAGATACATTTTGTTGTTTTGTTTTGTTTTGTTTAAGCATGAACAGGGATTTGGTCTAATACTGTGATGGCTGAATGTGAACTAGTAAAACCATACTAGGATATAAAGATGGTTCACATCCCAACAGAGCAGTGCACGCTCTGAGTTGAAACCTTGTAAACCTTTAGAATTACACTAATATTCTGCACAGCTGCAATGACATAAAGATGAGTAAACTGAAAAATGCCAAATTGCAGGTGGAAAAGAGAAATGCAAGGACAGGAAAAGCTCCAAACAATTGACCTGCCACATAAAATAATAATTAATAATTAAAGGTGCAGTGTGTGAGATTTAGTGACATCTGGTGAAGTTGCAGATTGCAACATCCAACAACGCTCTCATAAACAGCCGTCACAGCCATTTCACACCAGTTACCGTAAACATCGGGCAAATTGCGCAATCGAAAAACAAGTATGGCTGACTTGACCAAACAAAAGGTAACAGTGGCTCACTTGACCGCAGTTCGTTACACTGCACTGGCCAACTAAAGCTATCAAACAAAAACCTGCATTTAAGTTGTTGTACCCCGTACTTTTTACCATACTGACTCTGAGAGAAGAGGCAGTCCAAGTAACTACAAAACAGTGCTGATTTATTCCATGAACACAGGTAAAATTAACATTACACGGTCAGGTATCTTGCACCTCCAAACTGCTCACAGGCAGATGTAAGATGAAAAACCCTGAACCCACCAGGCCTATACATTATATCCCCTCGGTTGGGCTAGCCCCATACTACACAGAAACGTCAACCGAGACGTCTCTGTTACCAGCTTTGCAGTTGGCCATAGCAGTAGTCAAAACATGAAGCAAATCAATGTGTGTGTGTCTGTTGATTAAGTGGTGTGTAACTAAAAACATTCTCACGACCTCTAGTACATGTCGTGACTTAAACATAAGAACATATTATGGCTAAGGCTACAGTTATACATGTCATAATAATAATATTAAACATCCTGTCTGCTGACAGTCATCAACTCTTCTCTCTAGTATCCTTGACCAGATGTACCCTGTAGAAACTCATAAGCATGCCTAAGCATTTAACAGTCTAACTAGACATCCTATCTCCACTATACATTTCTAATACATAAAGTATCTATCCAATTTCTATCTGACTAAAAATACCTAACAAGGTTAACTTTATTTGTTTGTTAGGCTAAATAACCTTGCTAGCAGAAAAAAGGCAAGTTTGGCATCATTCTGGAAACATCTGTCCCTCATCAAGGATTTCATCTGGGAACAGCCACACCAGTGTGTATCCTTGTTTTGTGTTGTTTGTGTCGTTACCTATCTCATTTCTTTATGTCTTTGTTTCCTTGTTGACAAGGATTCACAGTCTTCCTTTTTCTTCCTCCATTTAAGAAATTATAGTTCTTAAACTCATGACAATATTTCCTCTTATTTCTAACATTACTTCTTCACCTTTTAAGCATCTCCCAATCCAAGCTGTTACTTCAACATGAAAACATGAAATCCACATTCTAGAGTCAGTGTGTGGTTTGTCCCTTCAAGTCTACTGTATAAACATGGTGGCTTAACATGGCAGTCTCCATGACAGGTATAAAAGGCTCATTCTAAGATAAAAAAAGCACAACAATTCTTATTTTTTGGTGATTACACATTAATGAAAACATAATCATGCATACTATAAGCATTTCTGCTAATAAATCCTTCTAGATCTTATACACTGCACTTTT
This sequence comes from Monopterus albus, assembly GCF_001952655.1. NCBI lineage: Eukaryota > Metazoa > Chordata > Actinopteri > Synbranchiformes > Synbranchidae > Monopterus > Monopterus albus. The sequence continues at coordinate 157,302 of NW_018128062.1, read as the reverse complement.
AATACTGTAGCAATCCTTAGAGTAAAGCCTTTGGACTCCAAATTAAACCGCAAAATAGTTTGTCCATGCCCTGAAGTGTCTTCTGATCTGACACCACTATCTTGTCTTCCAAAACCTTTACACAGCACTGTTGAAAAAATCATTTGTTACCTCTGCCCAGGGCGGGAGTTATGTTTTTGCCAGCACTTGTTTGTTTGTGAACAGCATAACTCAAAAAGTAATGAACAGATTTGATGACATTTTTTGAAGAGGTAGGGTATGTCCCACAGAACAACTGTGCTGATCCATATCATAATTTGGATACAGGAATATATTAAAGGATTCCTTCCCATTGTGAGTGCTGGAAAGGCTACTGACTCTATGTGAGCCCCCTTGTGGCCAAAGTGTGTGGCTGCAGTGCTGAGTACCCAGCACATACACAGCTGGGGAAGATCGACTCTGTGTAGTGACAGCCAGGCTAGAGCCTGATGGCAGACATTTTTAGCCAGGCTCAGAGTTGTTTTCATTCTCATCTGTTGGACTGGTATTATGCCATTTTATTATATTTTGACATTTTGTCAGGTGACAAAGTAACCACTTAGATTGAGAATATGTCGTCAGTCTAGCCAAGTAATGCCATTTTAGAAATTTGTTCCAATGTTTTCTGAGAACTGAGTGCTCGATATCTGACCAAGCTAACTCTATTAGCAGGCAGCTACACTTCATTCAGAGCACAGAAGACTGTCAGAATCTAACTTGGTTAGTTTATGGAAAGATTATAAACTTGGTTACAATAAGTACTCTGCTAAGGTCAGGGAAACACCATGGTTTGAGTTGAAATGAATTGTAAGATTTGATTCTTAGAGGCTCTAGTTACTTTATAAGCTTTAGTTACTTCTCATACCTTTAGTTACCTTTCATAACTTTATTTTCCTTGTTTATACATATTACAGCTATATTGATGATTGTCCAGAACTACTGAGCTTTGGCTATTCTTAATACATTTATTTTCCTTGCTTATGTTAGGTATTTTTAGTCAGATAGATATTGGATAGACACTTTATGTATTAGAAATATTTAGTGGAGATAGGATATATAGTTAGACTGTTAAATGCTTAGGCATGCTTATGAGTTTCTACAGGGTACATCTGGTCAAGGATAACTAGAGAGAAGAGTTGATGACTGTCAGCAGACAGGGTGTTTAATATTATTATTACGACGTGTATAACTGTAGCTTTAGCCATAATATGTTCTTATGTTTAAGTCACGACATGTACTAGAGGT
>NW_018128062.1:140752-153736 GCF_001952655.1 Monopterus albus | reverse complement strand
GGGTGTTCAATATTATTATTATGATGTGTATAACTGTAGCCTCAGCCATAATGTTCCTATGTTCAAGTCATGACATGTACTAGAGGTCGTGAGAATGTTTTTAGTTACACACCACTTAACCAACAGACATACACATTCACACGTTGATTTGCTTCATGTTTTGACTATTGCTAGAGCCAGCTGTAAAGCTGGTGAGAGAGACGTCTTGGTTGACGTTTCTGTGTAGTATGGGGCTAGCCCAACCGAGGTGTTATAATGTATAGGCCTGTTGGGGTTCAGGGTCTTTCATGTTACATCTGCCTGCGTGCATGTTGGAGGTGCAAGATACCTGAGCGTGTAATGTTAATTTTACCTGTGATCCTTTGAATAAATCAGCACTGTTTTGAAGTTACTTGGACTGCCTCGTCTCTCAGAGTTAGCATGGTAACAAGAACTGGATCCCAAAATACTTTCCGTACCCACTGTATATATCTTACAATTGTATTGATGAGAATCAAGTGACACTTAGGTAGAAACTGTCTGCTGTAACTTCTGTGTAGAGCTGGAATGTCTGCCTCTCCTTGGGACCAGACAGCCTATTTACATTTTAGCAAAGGCCTGTTTTACACTCACACCTCGACCCACTTAACATATCCCAAGCTTTGCTTTGTCTTGGGATGTCCTGCAGAGGCCGGGGGCTACAACCTGAGATGACCACCTGGCCAGTTTAACATACTTATTAGCAGTGACGACACAGGGGGCCTGCAACTTAGGCCACCCTTTGATCAGTGCACCTCGAGATCAAGATCTGGTTGCCGGAGACATGCACACACACACGCTCACACACACATAGCTAGATTTACCATATTCCAACATGGAAGTGCGCATATTTCAACATGGAAGTGTGACCTCTGGCTCACACCAAATGACCATTAGGCTCACAAACTATTGAAGGTTGCACCCCTGTCCAGGGCAGAGCAGCCCAAGAAGATAAAATGTATTGTAAGAACTTAATAAATTAATTCGGGGTCAGTGGATGGAACTCCCGTGGGAGCTCTGTCTCAGTAAACTTTCTGTTGATTTTAAGCAGTCCTCTCCTGTCTTCACTTCTCGTGTTTCAAACAAAAAAATTGGGTTAATTTCTAACAGAATACTTTGTTAAAGTTAGGGCAGCATTGTTGCTGTGGTTGCAGTAATAACTATGTAGTTACCGTTATGGAATGATCATGGTCTGGCTTTAAAAACACTTGACTGTAGGAAATGAGAAGTGGTCTCCCATGTTAAAGTCAGGTATTTTATTATCCCATCCATCCACCGCAGTGCCCAGCAAGGCATCCAATACTGTAGTGGGTCACATGACTAACCTTCAAATAGTTCCAAGTGGGTAAATAACAGCAGGATTTATCAGCAAATTACTACTTTTAATGACTTCAACAGCCTTGCAAACCAATTTTGTTTTTGTTGTTGTAGATAACTCAGCTAATTTAACTACTTCACTTGGTACCTAATTATTAAAGTGCCCCTATATCTGAGAGAGACAGTCAAAAAGGTTGTAAAACATGTTTTGATACATGTTACTAAAATGTCACAAGTTTAATTAGTGCTGTTGATTTCAAATTATTTTAGATGTTAGCAGCCAAGTCAGTGGAACTCTTTGGCACTGCTCCTAATGTCTGGAACAATTCAACATCCCTATGATCTGCCATTACTGCAAAAAGACAGTTCTCATAGAGTCAGTGGAGATGACATCACTCTCTTTAATCTGCTCTGGTTGACCTCAAATCTTTTATTTTCTATGAACACTCTATAGTGCAATAACTGCAGTTTAAAGAAACTCATACCCATGATGTGACACTGTTTCCAAAGCATGAATCATCTGCTTTTGCCAAAAACAAGAAAGCTTCAAATTTAAAAACATGTTTTCAGTAATGCTTAATTTTGTATGTTACCATAACTGTATACTGTTGAGTTATTTTTTTACTTTGTCAAGAAATCCCAAATCAAGCTAAACTGATATTCCCTGAAATGCACAATAAAAGAGATTTCTGCAAATTTGTGGGTGGTAACACACATGCTTCCTTTATGACATCCTGTATTTCATGACATGTTTATGTGTGTGCTCCTGGGCAGGGGGGTCTCTCTCCTGTTTGCTGTGCATGACTGTGAAGGAATGTACAGTATATATGTGTCTGTGTGTGTGTGTCGGCACGCACATAGTGTACTAGAAGACAGGCTGTACCCCTGCTGTTCCCCACAGAGAATGTGATTAGCAAGTCACTCCAGGACAGAGACCTCTGCCAGCATCTGTGCTGCTGCTTCTGCAACCTTATTGATGAGCCACCATGAGCTTTGACAAGTACGGCTTGTGTCGCAGAACGCCTCATGAAGGAGAATCATGGGCAAGACAAGAGATTTGCAAGAATTTTTGGGGCCCTCCTGAGACCAGACTCTAAAACAAACTTCTTTATTGCTCAGCCACCTTGGGCAGTAAATTTTGAATGAATTAGGGCTGCAGTTTTGTAGGTTTGTTTTAGACAATTTTTTCATTTCCAAACACTTACTTTCAAGGCTAAAGCAACAAAGCATCAATAAATTAAAAGGGGAATTAGTGAGGTGGTTATATCTTTGCACTCAGTTATCATTATATGGACTACAAGAAGACGTACACAGATAGTGATCTATCTAAAGTGGCAGTGACTCACTCTGGAGCTGAGTAAGTGGCCAAGATATACTGTATATTTACCTTGAAGGTACTGTGAAGTTTCATTCAACTACTCAATTATAGTGTTTTACCTTCACATGGTAAAAAGATCTAAAGTGTCTCAGTTCTGATGAGAAGTGCTAATCCCTTTATACTGTTTTCTGTGTTTAATGGCCAAGTACTTAAAGGAAGAAGATAAGATGCACAAAACTGTAATTTAAAATACCTGATTAATTGAAGATGAACAAAAGAACCTCCTTGGCATTAAAGTGGCAACCAGTCATGACACATTTATCTCACAGTACAAATTCTTGTTATATACACACTTCTTATAAACTGCAATATTTTTATGAACAGTTACTGGCTGCAGGTCCACAGATTCATCAGCCAATCAGTCATATGACAGAGGACATAAGATGAGGCTACAATGAAAGCAGAGCCACCTACAACAAACAGAAGGAAAGAGAGACAGAAAAATAACTGGATAGAAAAATGCTACATATAATTAGCTTCAGTAGCCGAATATATAGTCTCAAAAACAGCAAATATGTGCACAGGCTATCTCATTGGATCAACTTGCTTGCCATCTAATAAATACTGTATGTCTTTGAAGTGGCATTGTATCATACATTGGATTATAATTTTTGCATTAAGTGTGCATAATTTTAATGACTTTATATACTGCTGCAGCGTTTGTGAATTTCCCACAGAGGCTCTTAAGTAACTTATATTAATATGTGACAATTTATTTAATAATTTAATTTTATATTATTCATCTGCAATGTAACTAGTAACTACAACTATCATGTAAATGTAGTGAAGTAAAAAATGCAATATTTCACTCTAAAGCTGGCCTTACGTTAGACTATGTTAAGAACCAGAAAAGTCTGCACTGTCTCACATTTAAAGACAATGTGTCATTAGTCAGAGTTTTTAGTCATAGACTATGATTTTGCAAAGACTGGGGATTCTGCAGGGTAACTATTTGCAAGACTGCAACAAAATTTCTCTGGAGACTACTTCCCATATGTCCCTGCCTTTGGCTACAGCTGCACCTATGTGTGCAGTGTTTTGTTTGGGGAAAACAGCCAAAAAAGAAAAAGAGAAGACACCACAGAATGTGGACATAACCTTGTTTGACTGAGCAAGGGGGCAACGAGGTCTGTCCATCTTTTCTCTCTCTCTCTCTCTACTCTGTCACAGTACAAATTGCATGACAATGCAAAGAGCGACACTCTTGCTCCCTCTACAACTCCACCAGTTTCTCCTCTATTGTAAAATTCCAACAGAATGGTGCATTCCAAGGGATAGTCACCGGAGTCTCCATCATGTTTGCCGCTGTTTCTGTGCCCGCTATGTTGCTTCCTGTTTGGTGCTGGAGAGAGCTCACCTATTGGTTGTTTATGATGTTCACGTCAGTGTCTGCATGAGCCAAGAATAAACACTTATGATATAATATTAAACATGTTTGATTTTATTGGAATGTCAAAACAAGAAAAATACCACCTTACACACCTTACCACCTTATGAGAGACCATGAAACAACTGTAGCAAGACTCATGATTTTATTCTGACATTGGAATTTTGTCTGCAACATAAAATCACTCGAAAAATCATTAGGTATGTGACCAGCTTAAGTAAAATACAAACTACCTCAAAATTGTACAGTACTTGAGCTCAGTGTTCAGTGGCTTTTTCTTACTTGTGTAATAATATTAATGTATAAAGATATGGAGTGTAACATGCTGTAAACAAATAAAAATAAAAGTCAAAGGCCTTGGCTTCTAACAAACAATAGGCCACATTCACCAATATCTTCCTGCTTTCTTAAATCTCTTGGTAGGATATTCTTAAGAAAGGTCCTAAGAAAAGTATGTGTGATTCATGTACATGTTCTTAAACTGCAGAATTGTTCACACCTCTGTTCTTATATTGATGAATCCCATGTGTTCCTAAGATGAAAGCACATGCCAGTCATTGCTAATTTGCATAGGTTAGCACCCTGTCAGTTCCCATAAGAGGGCATGAGACGGCAAGGCTGTGTGCACACATCTCACACAGAAACGGAAAGGTGAAGTGGAGAAAGCCAGAAATGCTATAACGCAAATCTAAAGACGGTAGAGCAACGAACTCCAAACCAAAGAAAAACATAAGTAGTTATGAAGTGGAGAACAGTGAATGAGTTGCCATCTTTAGTGGTGTCAATAGTGGATATAAAATTTAAAAAAGACACGAGATGCTCTTACTCATTCAGGACAACTAAATACTGGCCAAAATATCCAAGAGACACTTAAAGACATTTACAGAAATTAGAAATAAGGATATGCACTTAAACATGTTTTAAGTAATGCATTTCCTAATTGTAAGCTACAAATGTTCACACTATAAAAATTACATAAATTTATAAACACTGATTTATAAACAATTTCTTCCTGCACTTTTTAGTGTAGTGTTTATATTACTTTGTAAAATAATGGGAAAATACTAAAGAAATACTAATAATGGCAAAACTGTTATTGCAATTTAAATCTTATAATATTATGTAACTGTAGAACTGACGAAAACTAAATAACCAGTTATTTCACACACATCAGCACCTAAATGTGCATACGTGTGCTCCAAAGTGCACGTAGATTCCTTTCTTACCTCAGAACAAACCCCAGAGAAGAAAAAAAATTGGTAAATTCCAGAATCTTCCTGAAAACTTCGCAAAGTGGTTTTATGAACAAATTTATTCTTAAGAACGGCTGATGAATGTGGCCCAGTGCTTGATGCCCATATTGTGGATAACACATGCAATAGTGCTGGGTCCCAGTAAGAAGTCAATCTGGTGAGGTCATTCTGAAATTTGTATCCATACCGTTTCTTGCTTAGACTTCAATTTATGCTATTATTATTTATCTGTCTGCAGCATTTCCTCCTCCACATAGCCCTCCTCTGTTCACTTGTGAGCATCTTATCTAGGCAGCACCGTCTTCATAGAGGAACAGATGTTGATATCAGACTATTGCATCACTCCTTTCTCCTGGAGAGAGGTAGGAGAAAAGAAGGAACTGCAAAAGGCACAGGAATAAATTTGATTTGATTTATTCTTTCAAGCATGTAAAGACAGTTGATATATCAACACACATCATTTTACACATATCCAACAAATGCTAATCCAATATCAATTTGCTTATACTTAGTACATGCTTGAATGGAGTAGGAAGAAGTCAGACTTATCCAGTCCTACCCCATGACATCATCTTACCATCATTGGTTTGCAAGCAGTATCTCTACATAGATAATTATCTTCTACACCACACAAGTAATATACTAAAGAAACACTTAAATTATTCCATAGTTTTACCCCACTTATGGAAATACAAAATCTTTTTTTGGTTGGACGTATAGCATGAATTTTTAAATTTAATTGACCCCTTAAATTGTATCCCCCTTCCCTTTCATTAAATAGTTTTTGAATTCCACCAGGTAATAAATTGTTCCTGGCTTTATACATAAACACAGCAGTCTTATATCCCACTAAATCAAAAAATTTTAACAATTTAGACTGTATGAAAGCTCCATTGGTGTGATCCCTATACCCCATCTTATGCAGAATTCTTATCGCTCTATTTTGTAATATATACAATGGTTGAAGTGAGCTTTTGTATGTATTTCCCCAGTTTTCAACGTCATACTCTAAATCATCTTGCTTTTGTTTTTATAATTCAAGAGTAGAGATAAAAAGGGGTTTGCAGCTAAAAAAATACACAGAACATTAACAAAACATGATTATAAATGATATGTTGATTGATGTATTCAATTCTGAAGTTATAAAAACAAGTTTCACAAGGCTCATTGTGCTAAGAATAAATCTAATAGGTGGAAGATGACATTTGCAAATTTCTAATCATGTGTGCTATACTTCTTTGTAAACTTTGCTTTGGATTTGTTAATTCAAATGGCAGTTATATTAATATAATGTATAAACTAATAAATAACACATTTTAAAATGGATCTGTACATGCAGAGGAGAGACAGACAGAATCTGAACAACATACAAATTTCATTTCAAGATAAGGCTGCTGTTAATGTAGAACCAAAATCAATTATACAGTGCCACAAGAATGAAAGTCAGGGTGTCTTAAGATTCCTTGTCAGGGAACTATGAACATCTGTAAACTGCAAAATTCTGTGCCATTTAGCAGATGTTGCAATATTTTGCAGGATAAGTGAAAAAAGCTGATCAAAATACGTGGCCAGAGTAAACATTTGGGGATCACAAATCTGATTGAAATGGATCTTCAGGGGACCTTAAATGTCATGGTGCTATCATGGTGCTTTCAAGTAGTAGCTGTGATGTTTCATTAAATGCAATAAATGTCAACTGCATAGTGGTGCTAAAGGGAAAATGAGGGGATCATGTGAATCAGTAGATTGACACCATGATAGATAGCTGTAGATTTGGATCACCAAAGTAATTTGGATTCATCCTCTGGGCACCATGAATATGTATAGCGTACCAATTATAATATCAATCCATAAAGTTTTTGATGAGATACTATAAAAGATTGACACTGTCATCCCTAGAGACATGCCTAAAAATAGTGCCGACTTCTAGATGCTATTCCTCCATAGCATTTTTTGTTTTGTTTTGTTTTGTTTTATGTTGTTTACCTACAGCGACATATTTTCCAGAGCACACTCAGGAAACATTGAAAGTGGGTGTTAAGTGTGCCCACTTCTACCGGTGAATAAAAACAAGTACTGCACTGCTGTCTTGACCCTCCAGGACAGTGCAAATATACAGTTTGGGAGTATGTCAGAGGGTGAGCCCAGGCAAGCTATTACAATGGGAGCAGGGCTACAGTGCAAAACAAGTTGCATAAAGGAAATACCGTCCCTCTTGTTAAAGCAAACAACAATATGGGTACACACCCCTTTATTTTTAGGAAAATATGACAGGAACCAATTTATCTTTCCACTGTCCTTTCTGTTCATTTTGGAACACACCAACCACAGCATTTCTGAGGTGGTTTTATGCACATATTCATCAAACTCCAAATAAAAAGAATGTTACTGGAGCTCTGTGAGCTTATGCAGTTATTCATCTAGTTAAATATAAGGGTACTGCACATCATACAAAACAGCAATACTGTTTGTTAAATGATACTTGCTAATAACATATTATGCTGCATACAAATTTCTCAATTCATTGTAAGTTGCAGACATTTCTCAGCTGAATGCCTTGTACTACAGCTGGAAAACAGAATGGATGTCGGAACAGCATAAGCACCCCATTTAATGCTCCTCTAACCATACTTTCTACATTCATCATCATCATCATCTGCTTTACCTTGAAGCGAGTCCAAGATACAATATGTGCAGATACAGTACAAAAATCCCCGACAAGAGACCTGCTGTGTATAAACAAAGCCACCATGTTGATGTTTGTTTTCTCAGCAGACAATGCAGTAGACCACAGTGACACTAAACCTGGTCAACTTCAAGAACAAATGGCAGGAGGAGAGTGCAAACATGCAGCCAAGGTCTTTTCTGCCCCCGTGGCTGCTCACTGATCACGGATGATAAATGACTGGACATGGCCAAATCCTCATTTGGCTCTCACAGTATCAGGTGATAAAAGCAGAGCCCTTGTCAGCCATGGAGTGTGCTCAGCTCTGCAAGGACAAGGCCTCACACCCACAGAGACACTACAGGAGAATTGACTTTATATGCACTGCAGGCAGGCAGGTAGCATATTTGGAGACTAGAACAGAAAATGCAAGAGATGTGTCAAGACACAACCCAGCATTAACCTGGAAGACCTACATACTGGACACAGATGATTTACTAATCACTATTTTCAGTCTTAATTTTGATTTTGCATACTGCCCCAACTCTTTTGATTTGGGATTGTATGTTGATTCACAACGCAAAACATACTACTCTCACAATAACACCTTGAAAACTGTGATATTGCAATGTTTTTCACAATCAAAAATTGAAATCAAACACACATTGACACAGAAAGTGTGGTTAAGGTTAGGAAAAGGCCCTGGGGTTGGTTAAACACTTTATTACTACTACTTTTAGCTCTTCCCGTTGGGGGTTGGCACAGCAAATCGTAGTCACATGTGTAAATTTGACACGTTTTTACCCTGGATGCCCTTCTTGACACAACCCTCTCTATTTATCTGGGCTTGGAACTGGCACAGAAGTCAGTGGCGTGAGACCCCTGTGGCTAGATAGTTGGTTAAACACTTTAGAACACTTAAAATACAACATCAAACATGGGACCCGATCTCCAGCTTTCTGCATGAAAAGTCAGGTGTTTGTTGGACCCATCCATCTGCCCCAACCACGACCTTCTAATGTTTTTAACATTATAAAGTTCCAAACCGTATGCCCTGAACAGACACTACATTAGTTTCTATTTTCACAGTTCTTGGCAGTTATGCACCATGTTGCTGTTTTCCAGCCACCATAAAACACCAAGGAGAAGAACACGAAGAAGTACACTTGGCTGTAATATGACAAACACTGCCATGTCACAGTCTTACAGCTGATATTGTGCCATTACTACCCTTTACGCTGTGGACCATCATAGCTATTGTGAGACCAGGCTGGGATTTAACATGGACACTGCTGAGCTATTTACAGGGTAGTCAGTGCAGCACTGTAGGAGGGGAGGCCACTTGGCAACCACAGGACAATTGGACAATTAATTATCTTAGTAAGATTTACCAGGTTAATCACTTATCAGACATCCTTGCATGGTATGAATCTGCTCAGACAACGTGAAAAGAAAAAAACGCTTAATTAAAGGAAGCCAGCAAACAAAGTAAAAGCCACAGGTAATTATATTCAATCAGTATGCAATCATAATGTTGCATGTCTCACTTACAGAATTCCAATGCCTCACTCACTGTAATCACACAGCCTGTTTGGATTTGAGAAGCCAGCATACTCTGTTTAAAAATGCCCACACAGGTTTCTATTATAGGCTGCTGTCTTTGGAATAATTGATTTGGTTTAATAAAATAAAAGACGGTGAACAGGAAAAGGTCTCAAACGAAATAGGACTGTCATCTGCCTTCCATTTTAATATAACACACTGTACCCTCACCTCAATTTCCTGATCTCCAAAACTAATGAAGTTGTATTTGCATATACGCTGACAACTGACATATACAGACACACTTTTCACACAGCAATAAATAATTATTTTACATTCACAAATATAACTATTTTGGTGCATGTGTGCGTGAAATATTTTCTTTCACTGTGCAGATGAGCAAATGGCGTGGATGTCTGATGGTATAAATGTTTGAGATTTAATAAATTTAGCATAGATTGTCAGGAGATGTACGCCCTTCATTCTGCTAGGGATGTAACACAAAGCACATCTGTTTATTTCACAAATATATTTTGGTAGAAATCATCTAGACTGCTTTACAGTGTTCACTTGTTTTATACTGCCGCCTCACCATTTCATATATGTATAAGTTTAGCTACAAATCATACAATTTATACATATTTTAATCATAAATGTATTTTGTTTGAACCTCAACTAGGGGTAGGAGGGTTCAGAAAATTCAAATTTCAGTTCATATTGTGGTTAAATGTTAGATAAACTCTGGGTCTGGCTAAGACCTTAAGGAACATAAACACATCTTCATTGTCAACATAAACTGCAGCATAAACCAAATGCACACTGTTCACTGTTTCAAAACAACACTGCTCTGTTCATTTTATTCTCATGCTCCCAAGGAAGATAATGAGTTTGTTCACATTCTCGAGCACAAAATGAGCTCTACTAGAGGAAACCGCTGGTAGATCCTCTAACTTTGTCTTGTCCACTTAACATTTTCAAGACTGACTGACAGCTGCACTCGACACTTGGTTATTGGGGAAAGGCTAATATGCAAACTTAAGATTTTTTTCTGTGTGTGCTGCAGCCTATCTCATACAACTGAACAATACATATATAACTGAACTGTGACTAGCAAATCAAACACATTGGAATTTTTTTACTTGAACCATCCCACCCCTAATCTCAACTAACAGTGAAAATAGAAGAGAAAGTTTTGTAAAGCAGAATTTGACAATTTAAAAACCATGTCTACTTAGGGGGCATGCAATATTTATTTTAAGTCAGTCCCTAATCTCTGTTTGGCTGTTTCCTGTCATGCAAGTTTCCAGGCTTCAAATCTGATCATGTTGTAAAAATAACTGTGCAACAACAGTAAAATTACATCGCAAAACATTAGATAACTGTTATTATCTGAATAATGTATTTGTATTCATTTACATCCCTGCAGTCCTACAGAAAGATTAAAAACCTTTCAACCTGAAAGCAACATAATATTCTACTTTTAACCAGCAAGACTATTTATGGGAAAATTAGAACATCTATTTTACAAAATGCTAAAAGGTCAGTATATGAAAGTTTAATGTCCATGGTTGCACTGGAGTTTGAAAATCTCTGAGAACTGAATGTCTGCCTTCATACAGTGAGCTGTAACACTTAGAAATGTGACTGTTCTTATGTGTTCTGGCCATTTAGCAAATATATTTTATGGTCTTTTCATATCATATCAGCTTCATAAAAACAATGCACTTGTTTAACATATGCCATGTACTGCAAATGATTATTCTGACCGATCTTTTGAGACATAGGTTTCCTTGCAGTCATTCATGCCAATATTAATGTCAATATGTCAGAGCTGTAATTTACCTCCTGTCTCTCTTTTGCGGCATACACAATATTCACCATCTGGTATGGAAGTGTGTGGGGGTCCAAATCTAGCCTATCTATATACTAAAGAGCTGATAGGCAATAAAGCTTTCCTGGGTGGGAATTTTCATAATTCATTATCCTGCAAGTTTAATAACTGTGATCATATTAATCCTCAGAGTAAAGCCACATAAATCAATGATATCCATATTTAAAGAATGTCTGATTTCTGTTAACAGTTGTTTGTTACTTTCTGATGGATGAGTTCAGATCAGACCATTTGTATTCTGTCTGCTCTGGTGCAACAGGAAAATTAGGTCCAAATAATAAAATGTATTTCTTTGGTCACAAGAAAAATAAGTCTCAAGTTACTGTATCTTAGCAGTGCTTTTAGCTATTTAATAAAAAACAGTGTATACTTATTTTAATTACATGTTACATATATTTCAAATGCATGCTGTAATTTATATTTACTTATGTATTTTTCCTCAAGCTCCAGAAACCCACTGACTTCAGTTCTATTTCTCGCAGCATGAAAATCAACTGTCAGGCTCTTGAAACCTTCTTGAAAATGTGTAATTCTTCAAACTGAACATCAAGTCTGCATAACTACTTGTCAGTGTTACATTAATATTGTATGGCATTGCATTTTAAGTGCTGATTAATTTGGAAGATTTGCACCATATTACCACATAGCAATAGTTTCTAGGGATGTAACAATATCAGTGGAGCATCCACTGCCAGTTTCAAATTCTGTGACCATTCATAGTCCCACAATATTATGGGGACAATTTTTTATGAAGAGATTGCAAAATTACAAACATCGTTACATCCCTAATAGTTTTGGTTATAGTAGCCAGGGCTATAGTTTCTCACCCTAGATAAGAGAGCTAGTTGCTAATGTTAGCATTAGCATGGGACACATTCTCCAATTTATGAATACTTTTCTAAATCTAGCCATGTGTATAAAACTCATTTTTGTGTATTCTCTCCCTTTGATTACAAAAGCCCTCCAGCCAATGAGGCTGACCAAGAAGCTGTTGTTTTTATATCTAATGATATTTTTATATCTTCACCTGATGCAGGACAATCTTCAATTATAGAGCCATGTGGCCCAAGAGTGTGTCTGCAAAGCAGTTAAAAGGTTTTTAACCTTATCAATGGTGCCTTCTAGGCCATATTCACAAGGTCGGACATTGGGTGATGAGATGGAAAGGGAGATAGGAGGAAATACAACTATGATGAAGTGTCAGAGGAGCCTGTCCTCCAGTCACAAGGTCAGTGGCGGATATTTAACCAAATGAGCATGTGGAATTGGTTGTCGGCACATTTATTATGCTAAGTGTTTATTCTCTGGGGGATGTTTCTAAATAGAAAGAGTGCAGTATTAATGCGTACTTCAAAGTTACAATGCACTGTAAGGCAGTGCAGTTACACTGTCAGTGTACTCTATGCACCTTTCCTCTTATGATGTCCTTTGTTGCTTGCACCTCTAATGTAGTATTAACATAGTATATCATATACCTTACATACATGACACAAATAGACAAGGTTGCTATGTTTCATCTGGCAGCAAAAACAA
>NW_018128062.1:136506-140522 GCF_001952655.1 Monopterus albus | reverse complement strand
AACAAACAGCATCATTAAACAATTACACATCTTTTCAAATTTCTACTCCATATTTTGAAACTGCATTTAACTGCTTGTCTAAACAAGAAATTTGTGCTCTTGTGTCTTTATACCAGTGAGGTCACACAGTCTACTTTTCTAGTGCTTAATTTAACATCATTGCACCCTACAGACATAAAATGGCCTTAATTCATATGGCTGCTGAATTTCTAAAGCATTATATAGTAATATGTTAATAGGTTGCAATTTATTTAGTGAGAGGCCAAATTTAACCTCTGATGTTAGTCAACAGCTAATTCTAGCTTTCAGAGTGGATTTATTGACTACATTAAGACCAGGCATCAGGTTGTTAACTAAATGGCATCTCATTTATAAAGTGTACAATAATACAGCTGTAGAGATATGAAATGAAATGAAATGGACAAATTAGAGATGCTAGTACAAAAATATCATTTTAATGCTTTATTATGACAACTGGTTTAAAATCACAATTCATTGCCTTATGGCTGAGTGATAACATTTAGTTAATAGGCACATTTTATGATTCATTTGTAAACTGAATTGACATGTATTTGTTGTTGTTTTATATGCATCTACTAAATGCTTAATGGGCTACTCTGTAAAATCTGTGAGTAACCAGGCTTGATGAAAGTTGTCTAAAGATTTAACTAGTGTTTTTACATGTAGCACTTCTGGTAAGTAATAGTCAGACATTTTCACAGTAAACACTAACAAAACACTTTGACCCATTGACCTCCTCACACAAACATTAAAACCTACATATTAGTATTGAAATATACCATTCACATTCTACCTTTCTCATTTGTCATAAAAAGCCAGCAACTGACAATAAGAACATGTCTCTAAGGGTGCTCAGACATAAATAATGCATTGTGTTTAGGCTTGCCATGTTCTCCATGGGGCACCTGCGAGCGAGGTCCATCACACACACACATACACACACCACAGCGAGGCAGAGCAATAGCAGCATGAAACCAACCTGACAGACCACACTGTTTCTCTCTGGTCCTCAGCCATTTTGTAAAATAAAATTATAATCATCCTGGGATGCTACTGAGGACAAAAATCATCCCAATTGTTTCTCACTCCCGCTATTCTCTGTCTATGCTGCCTCTGCTGTGACTGAGTGTGTTTCGAACTTCTCTGTCATGACGGATTGGCAAGGCGAAAGTGTCTGAGTATGTGTGTGCGAGCAGACACATTACCTGTGTGAGCTTAATGATTGGCAGGTTAGTTTCTCAGAGGAGTGCCACAAAATTGTCATCTCATTTGATGTGCTGGCAGCGTTGACCATTTGCACTTTATGCAACCTCATACTTCACAACAGTTCAGAGAGAAACATTTGTTTTTTACTTTCCTTATTGTTGGATTACCCTGAAAGCCTTTTTTTCTCAATCGACAGTTTTACTATGACATGAAATTTTTTTGTCACAGTTTCAATCATTTAGTTGTTTCATATGAGAGATACTCTGTTTAGTGTTTTCTCTGAGCTGTTCGATGGTTTTCCAGTGATTGAGGTCCTCCACACTTTCAGCTGGTCCCTTTAGGGGGCACCACAGCGAATCATCTGTTTCCACACTGACGATTCACATGGTTTGAAATTTGGCACATTTTTATGCCGGATGCCCTTCCTGACGCAACCCTCTCTATTTATCCGGGGGTTGGGACCAGCACAGAAGTCACTGGCGTGAAACCCCTGTGGCTAGAGGTTCCGTTTTCCAGTGGTTGAAGTAATGTATGAAAAAAGAGACACATTTCTGAGCATCAGAGCTCAGCAACATTAAAACCAAAGTGTGTTGACAGTTTCGTGTTCTTCATTTATACCATTATCAGTATCAGTCAAAGCTGGTCAAAAAACACAGCCATGATGAATCAGACTAGCTGAGGTTTTCTAGTGTGGACCTTTTAATAAATAACAACTGGGGATAATTTTCACATATTTCAATTTTCACTAATGTTGCAGAGAAATGTTAAAATTTGAAACAAAGTTTTTCAGTGTGCTTAATGCAGTTCTTATAAGGCTGTAGGAGAATGAGCAGTGAGCAGTAAGGCTGATCTCAACGACAATAAATCACAAACAGTAATACATTGTATTAAATAAATGCATGGTTTTCTGTGAATCCCTCTTGTGTAGGTGAGAAATACCACACTATTAACAATAAAAATATAGAGAGAGGAGATTACTGAATGGCTGAAAGGCCACTGCTGAAATATTAACCATAACTGGTTTCAAGAGGATCCGATTTCCTATAAATCTCATAAAAGATCCACCAACTGTAAAACATCGAATCATCATTCTGATCATGTACAGTAGTAATCCAAAGATATGATTGCAGTTTAAGAAGGTAATCTGTAAATCATTACCACTTTGACTTTCATTCGGAAAATAATCCCCACCCAGGCTATCAGTGTGTCACACTGTCAAGTAGCTGCTGTCTGCAATCTGTCACTCTCTGCTGATTGGCAGGTTGCATTCTGGAGGTGGGCCATGAAACTGTCACCTCACTAAGCACCTGGGGGCCTGGCAGTGCTGATATGATTTATATAAGCACTGATTGTGTCAGTTGCTCCACATTATCCCCCCTTCCTGTAAACCAGTGCCCTGCAGAGGTTGTCTCCAGTGCCCTGACCATTGGATAGGAAGCTGCAAAACTTGTACATTTTTAAATAAGTGTCCAAATACCATGATAGTACCTTTAGGTGTAAATTTTGACTCTGAGAATATAGGTCAGCAAATCCCTGAACATGGTGAAGTGTGCATGTAGCTTCAAAAGAGGAGAAAGTGGTAGGTGTGTAACCAAACACACCTATCATCAAAAGGTTCGGTCTCATTGTGCGTGCGCATCAGGCTGCTGCAGTCAAGAGGAGAGAATATAGATGAGTGCTCCTGTGGCCCTGATTTGATTTTATAATTCACCCAGAGGACATCTGCAGCTGTAAAAAGGAGAATGGTGAGCACAGGTTGGTGAGGCTAAGGACTGTGGCAGCTCACAGACACAAATTGAGATAATTTTGTACATAAATTCAGGACACATGTCTCAGTACTGTCCGGCATGTTTTCTTCTTTTATATTGAGGTGCATATAGATGGTCAAAGAAAGGACATTTTTAAAGGAAATACATTAGTTTATGACCTGGTTAACACACTGCCATATTTACTGTAGTGAAATTTGATTATATATAAAATTGTCTTTGCTGCCTCGCCTTGTTCCTCAGTTCTAAACCATACACCTGTTCAAGTAATACAGATAATGCCTTTGTGTTTCAGTATGTACAAAATTCATGCATAAAAAATAAGCTGTTTAAATTAAGACTGGCCTTGGCCATGTGAATATTTAGCCATGGTGTCACAGCAGCATGTTTAACAGCAAATATTTATTTATTTTTTGTATTGTAGAGTTAAACTTCGACAAAATTTGACATGCTAATTCACAAGAGTGTAACTCACAGTACAATATTGACGCAATAAAAACTCTGCAGTACAATATTTATCACCATACTGAAAAAATTAAGAAAAAAAGATGAAAAAAATGCTCTTTACTAGTAAATCAGCAGGTTTTGTATGATTTCCCTTTTAACTTAAGGCTTTCCTGCTTTCTTCCTTTATTAAAATAAAAGTAGCCAGCCAGGTGCAAAAAATTAGCATGAACTGTCACTGGTACTGAATGATAAAACTGTTTGTACTATTGCAAAACAGGCAACAATGCAGCAGTCAGTAGCAGTCCTTTTAATAAAATAAAATATTATTGCAGCAGCTGGATCGTGTAAACAAAACAAGTCACATTGACAGAGGAACATCAGTATTTTAGTACCCCCTAAGTAAGATTAACTTTATATCATGTCCACTCTACCCGACCTGCCTTTCTCTCTCCTGCTCTCCTTCATCTTCAGTTCCTGTCCATGTTTCCGGGCGGGCCCGTCTCCTTCATCTTCAGTTCCTGTCCCTGTATCCGGGCGGGCCAGCCGGCGCGCCGGCACCGCCCCATCTCCTTCATC
>NW_018128062.1:135892-136476 GCF_001952655.1 Monopterus albus | reverse complement strand
AACGACGGCGCCCTGCTTCCTGCACCAGAGGGGTTTGCCGGCAACGCCGCCCTGCTTCCTGCACCAGAGGGGTTTGCTGACAACGACGCCCTGCTTCCTGAACCAGAGGGGTTCGCCGACATCCTGGCCCCTGCCTGTGGGTGCTCCATCCAAGCTGCGCCGCCACTGCAGCCCCCGTCGCTACCATTCTCAGTCTGGCACCTTGGTCGGCCACTCCTCCGGGGCCTTGTCCAGTCCCGGGGTCGCCCTCCAGACCGGCGTCTACGCTCCCTAGCCTGAAGAACTGTCCTTCGCTGTCCCCCCTAACCTGACGACTGTGTCATCCCAAACTGTCCTTCGTCGCCCCTGCCTGATGCTCATGGGTCGCCTTTGATGGCCTTGTTTTCTTTTGGACTTTTGGACTTGATTTAGTGCCTTTGCCGTTTTGTGGGCCTTTTTTGTTGTGTACGGACTGTGTACTCTGTTTAGGGATGTTTTGTTTTTGTGTGATGCAGGGGTGAGTTTTTGTTGGGGGCCGTGTCCCGCCTTCCGGGGTCCCCCTCCTCCCTCCCTGCTCCTTTTTCTGTGGGGTTTTCTTTTGGCGG
>NW_018128062.1:134545-135812 GCF_001952655.1 Monopterus albus | reverse complement strand
GGGTGGGTGGGGGGTAGTGTCAGCTCCGCTCTGCCCGACCTGCCTTTCTTTCTCCTGTTCTCTCTTTTTGTCAGGATAGCGCCTCAGCTGTGTCGCGTTTGGCAATTAGTGACTCGCGGGTAGTCACGCACAGCTGGGTCGCATTACTGTTAATCGTTTCCTTTCTTATTTAAACCTCTGGCAGATGCTCCGTCGTCGCTGGAGCATTGACAAAGTGAAGCTTATACCTCATACATGTGTTTGTGTTATTCGTACGTTAGCTGACAGTCCCTGTGCGGTTGATTACTTTCATACATTGATTTCTATGAGTATAGCCACAAGTTATATTAGTTACACAACGCTGACAGTTCCCTGTGCGATTGCAGATATACATTCGCGGTGTTCTTTTGTTTTCTCCTGCTGTAAGTATTCGACGGTGATCTCCCCAACTGTGGGTACCTGAGAGCTAGTGCTATACCTGCCGGTCTTCTGTTCTCCTGTGTTTTTTTTTCTTCCTCCTGTCTTCTCAACATCCGCCATTCTCCTGTCTTCTTACCTGCTCATCCTGGTCTCCTCAACCATTTCTACCTTACCCGGACTCTATAAGTACATGGACTTTGTTACGTTCTTTTGTTACCTGGTGTTTTACCATTAAACCGCCATTTTTTAGCACCTGGGTCAGCAGTCTTGAGTCCTCTCTCAGTTCTCCCTCACCCTCCTGGTGAGGGGGACTAACCATAACACTTTATCTGTTTGGTGGCAAATTGTTCAGCATGTCATTTTTCTTTCCACCCACGTCATTTCATGAAATAAGAAAACTGAGACGCTGCCATACAACAGCTGTAAAAGTTGACAATTGAGCATCCGCTATGTCAGTTTCAAATTCTGCAACCTGGCTGCAATTATATGAGAGAAATAGCTTTATGTATTAACCTAGTAGATACTGTCACAGTCCCATGACAGCATCAAAAATTTTTATATCACAATATTGTGAAAGTGTAAATATTGTTACATCACTACTAATTCATCATCATTCATCGTCACTACTAATTCATTGGTTATCTCTCCCAAGAATCCAGAGAGATGGGCTATCATACACACTAAGCTATGTCATGCCACCTGGACCAACAGAAAACACATCAACATGTCATGATTCGGTTCCGCTGCTTCCCGTCCGGCTTTTATTTTGACATTACTTCCTGTTTTTGTTTCACCTTAGTTTCGGTCTTTTTACGTTCTTCATCACTCACATTAGTTTCACCTGCTTCGTTATTGTTTGCACCTGTTT
>NW_018128062.1:132486-132892 GCF_001952655.1 Monopterus albus | reverse complement strand
TTCCTGTGTTGGAGGGGGTCGCTGAGGACGCCGCCCCTCTCCCCTTGGTTCCGGCGTTTGAGGGAGTCGCCGAGGACACCGCTCCTCTCCCCCTGGTTCCTGCTCCTGAGGGGGTCATTGAAGCAGCCACCCTCCTGGTTCCTGCTCCAGAGGGGGTTGCCAAAGCAGTCGCCCTCCTGGTTCCTGCTCCAGAGGGGGTCGCCATTATCATGACCCCTGCCTGTGATTGTTCCACCAAGGCTGCATCAGCCACTAAAGCCCAGGTCCCAGCCGGTCCTCCAGCAGCCGCTGCAGCCACCATCTCCTGCCTGGTCCCGGGGGCGCCCACCCGAGCGGCCTCCCCGGACTCCTGCCTGGCATCAGGGGCGCCCTCCCGAGCGGCCTCCCCGGGTTCACCCCCTGGGCT